>NW_026890915.1:0-251137 GCF_015708825.2 Lethenteron reissneri
AAGGCAGGAATATTTGATGGCCCTCAAATAAGAACACTCATCAGGGATCCACACTTTGTTATAACAATGACTGTGGCAGAGGCTCGAGCTTGGAATGCATTATCTGATGTGGTGCGGAATTTCCTTGAGAACAGGAAAGCGGACAACTATCGCGAGATTGTGGAGGAGCTGCTCTTGAGTTTACAAGCACTTGGATGTAGAATGAGCATCAAGGTTCACTACTTACATAGTCACTTGGCCCAGTTTCCAGAGAACATGGGTCACGTGAGCGAAGAGCAAGGTGAATGCTTTCATCAAGACATTAAAGTTATGGAAGAACGTTACCAAGGCCGATGGGACTCGAACATGATGGCAGATTACTGCTGGTCCTTGATGAGAGACATTCCACAAGCTGTACATCGGAGATCATCAAAGAAGAGGTCGTTTATGCAGATGTAACATCACTATTGTGAATGACCTTTTTGTACATATTTTTCTTATCTTCACAATTCAATTCTTACATGGTAATATGCATTCACTCACATTGATATGCAGTCACTCTCACAACTTTGTGCTACGGCTCTTTAAATGTTTGTTTCATTATTATTGTATCTTATCTTATTCTTGTATGGATGTCTGTTTAGCTATTCGTATATGAGCATACATTTGCTGTTTTTATTGAAAATGCAATATTTGATATCTCAAAAACTTGAAAACTGATGCCAGATTTGGAATCAGCACCCCAAAATAACCTTAAAACCGTTAGAATACCTTATTCCAGAAAAAGTGTGACCGGTGTAATTTTTAACTCAATAAACAAATAAAATAAACCCAACATTTGAATAAATATCCTTGTATTTGTATTACAATAAATATAGACACGTACATTTATATTTTAAAGTGCATAAATGTACACAAATTACCAAAAAAACAATACAAAAGCTGAGTGCTTTAGTCAAAGCACTAACAGACTAGGCCCTAAATCACATTCAAACTCATTAACACAAAATAAACGTAGTTAATAAACCTTACAATTAGAATAAATAAACATTCACTTGTATTGTAATGAATACAAACACGTACATTTATATTGACACTAGCGGTGAGTACCCGGCGTTGCCCGGGCCAAAAAGGCAGACACACACACATGTAGTTACACACACAAATCGACTGACACATACACATAGAGTTACACGCACATATCGACTCACACATACATACATAGACTGAACAACAACAACCGCCATTCGCCAGTAAGTGGCGGTGACATCACCACAACGCTTGTGCCAGGCTATGTGCACCTTGAGGCCACGTAAAGTGTCGAATGCCCGCTGGCAGGAGGTCACGGGGCAGACCCAGATGGCACAGGTTGACTGACTGAGACGACTGGCTGATGCACCACCTGTGCCCCCTACTGTGGCAACTTGCTGTGCTTTAGCCACCCGGCGCTCCGCTCGTTGTTGTGAGCGTCGCTCCTCTGCCCTCCGTTGTTGTTGGAGGGCGACTGCCTCCAACTGCCCAGTAGCGTCCTTCAGGAGGCTCGTCCACAGAGGCCGATCTTGACACGGCTGGTACCAGTCATCGGCAAGTCGACTCAGCTCCACGTCCTCCTGTACCACATCACTCCATGTCTTCTCTAGCCCGTGCCGGGCAACGCAGCCTTACCTGGCGCAGGAGCTCACTGATGGGACTTTGTCCACATCTTTCAAGGATTTGTGAGCTCCTCACACAATGCAGCCTGGCTAAATCCAGGATGGATCGTAGGCAGGCCATCCTAAATGTTTGCAACCGGCGAAGATGTTCCATTAGGGGGGCGCAAGCGTAGAGAAGGGAGGGAATGACCGTGGCCGAGAAGACCTGAAGCTTCGTGCGGAGTGATAGACCAGGTAGCTTCCACACAGTGTCACGCAACCAATAAAAAGATAATGTGGCTCGACTGATTCGGAGACCTCTGCTGTTAAACCAGAGCCGGTCATTAGCACACTGGAAAGGAATGGGAAACTCTCCACTGTCTCCACAACTGGCCCATCACCAATTGGAAGTTGTGGGGGTGGAGCGTCCGATGGTAGAAAATACCCAGGCAGGTGCTTAGTTTTGGTGGGGCTGATGGTAAGGCCCCACCTCTTGGTGGCAAGCTCCAGGTTTAGCAACAGCACCTTGAACTCCTCCTCCGAGTGAGCAACAATTAGCAGATCATCGGCATACATAACGTGTTCTTGGTTCTTTCGGTAAAGTCACGTAGAAGGGAAGTAATAAAATAATAAAAATAAAACATAATAAAACAATTCTCACGACGTTTCGGCCACAACGCAAGCAGCCGTCCTCAGGTGAAAACCAGGTCCGTCGAGGCGACAGAGTCTGAATGAAACAGCACACGGGCTTGGAGCATATATATAAGCTGGGCGCATTGACAAAGGAATTTGCATATCAACAGGAATTTAGCATATTTATGGGAAATGCAGGAATGTAATTAGTACTGCATATGCATGTGCATTATGCAGGATTAACAGCATCAAAGGGAGCTGCAGTTACTGCTGCTGCAGCAGTTGCTGCTGCTGCTGCAGTTTCTGCTGCTGCTGCAGTTGCTGCTGCTGCTGCACTTGCTGCTGCTGCTGCACTTGCTGCTGCTGCTGCACTTGCTGCTGCTGCTGCACTTGCTGCTGCTGCTGCACTTGCTGCTGCTGCTGCACTTGCTGCTGCTGCTGCAGTTGCTGCCTTATCCATTTTAATATAACACTATGTATTATTCTACCCACCCTAATGTGTATCATACTGCTATATGTTTACTGTACAATTACGACACCATACATTACTCTGCACACTGCACCATGCCAGTGAGTGGAACGTGGTCTGAAAGTCACCGTTAACGTGAACACAATCAGTTAAGATCCGAAATGGTTTATTACGTCCTTCCAATGATTGCTAAGCCAGAATCCATCTTCTCGGTTGAAATTGTCTCTGTGTTTGTATATGTGGATCGCCTCATGAACGAATCTCTCATGATAGCCAGATGGCTTGCAGAGAACCTCTGTCTTGGAGAAGTCAATGTCATGTGAGCCCACTGAATTGTAACAGTGATCTGCCACGGCTGAGGTGTTTGTCCTACCGTGTTTCAGGTCTGCCTTATGTTCACGGATGCGGTCCGAGACATGTCGTTTGGTTTCTCCAATGTAACTGCTACCACAGAGGCAACTTAGTTTGTAGACGCCAGGGTACTGTATGTCTGGAACCACATCTTTTACAGACGGGACCATGAAGATGTTGTAGCCAACATCTTCATGGAGAAATTTGAGACGGACGCCATCCAGACTGCCACTCTACGCCCGACCTTATGGAAGAGGTACGTAGACGACACTTTTGTCATCTGGCCACATGGCCGGCCTGCTCTAGACCAATTTCTCGACCACATCAATTCCATACACCCAGCCATCAGATTCACCATGGAAGTCGAAAATGATGGCAAGCTACCCTTTTTGGATGTCCTAATCAAAAGGAGACCTGATGGTTCAATGAGCCACTCTGTCTACAGGAAAGCCACCCACACGGATGCTTATCTAAAACCGGATTCCCACCACCATCCATCCCAGAAGAATTCCCTCATCAAGACTCTATATCATAGAGCCCAATGCATCTCCGACCATGAACACATTTCCAGTGAACTCAAACACGTACGCCAAGCTCTTAAGGCTAATGGTTACTCCGACTACACAATCCGCAAAGCCATCACTCCAACCATCAAGAAGGATCCTGTTGAGGAGCCTTTCAAGACCATCACCTTACCCTACATTGCTGGGGTCACAAAAAAGATCTCCAAAATCCTGATTAAACACAAGATCCAGGTCCGATTCAACACAGTACATAAAATCCGTGATCTGGTCCCGTCTGTAAAAGATGTGGTTCCAGACATACAGTACCCTGGCGTCTACAAACTAAGTTGCCTCTGTGGTAGCAGTTACATTGGAGAAACCAAACGACATGTCTCGGACCGCATCCGTGAACATAAGGCAGACCTGAAACACGGTAGGACAAACACCTCAGCCGTGGCAGATCACTGTTACAATTCAGTGGGCTCACATGACATTGACTTCTCCAAGACAGAGGTTCTCTGCAAGCCATCTGGCTATCATGAGAGATTCGTTCATGAGGCGATCCACATATACAAACACAGAGACAATTTCAACCGAGAAGATGGATTCTGGCTTAGCAATCATTGGAAGGACGTAATAAACCATTTCGGATCTTAACTGATTGTGTTCACGTTAACGGTGACTTTCAGACCACGTTCCACTCACTGGCATGGTGCAGTGTGCAGAGTAATGTATGGTGTCGTAATTGTACAGTAAACATATAGCAGTATGATACACATTAGGGTGGGTAGAATAATACATAGTGTTATATTAAAATGGATAAGGCAGCAACTGCAGCAGCAGCAGCAAGTGCAGCAGCAGCAGCAAGTGCAGCAGCAGCAGCAAGTGCAGCAGCAGCAGCAAGTGCAGCAGCAGCAGCAAGTGCAGCAGCAGCAGCAAGTGCAGCAGCAGCAGCAACTGCAGCAGCAGCAGCAACTGCAGCAGCAGCAGAAACTGCAGCAGCAGCAGCAACTGCTGCAGCAGCAGTAACTGCAGCTCCCTTTGATGCTGTTAATCCTGCATAATGCACATGCATATGCAGTACTAATTACATTCCTGCATTTCCCATAAATATGCTAAATTCCTGTTGATATGCAAATTCCTTTGTCAATGCGCCCAGCTTATATATATGCTCCAAGCCCGTGTGCTGTTTCATTCAGACTCTGTCGCCTCGACGGACCTGGTTTTCACCTGAGGACGGCTGCTTGCGTTGTGGCCGAAACGTCGTGAGAATTGTTTTATTATGTTTTATTTTTATTATTTTATTACTTCCCTTCTACGTGACTTTACCGAAAGAACCAAGAAGATGAATCCCTGCAGTCACGAAAGCTTTAAATCGAAATTTATACATAACGTGGTTGAGCAATAGGGAGCCATCCCTTGACCGCACCCGGGCATCGATCAGCTTCCCATTGTATCTGTACCAGATGAAAATTTTAGCGGTACAGCCACTGAAGGCTTCACGATCGACGTGGTCCAAATATATGTAAATAACGTGGGAGCCAGAGGATATCCCTGTTGCACCCCAAGGTGTATAGGGAATGTCTCTGACTCACGGCCACGTAGTTTGACGCGTGGCCGCTCACCATCATGAAGGTCCTTAAGGATGGTGAGCAGTGGGTGAGGGACTCGGAAAGCACGAAGAACATCCCATAGGCCAGGCCTACTGATGGTATCATAGGCCTTGAGCAGGTCAATAAAGCACACACATGGACTAAGACGCACACATGGGCCTACAGACACGCAAAGAAATGGACTTACACTGACTAACATGGAGGCATGCATACAGCAACTAACACACACGCACATGGACTCAGACACACATATGGACTAACACACACATAGACATCCACTTGAGATATACACACATGGAGTTACACACACATATCGACGTACACACATACAGCGACTCACACACACATTGACGTAAACACACATATGTACTTACTCACACACATATGGACTAAGATACACACACATGGACTTAGACACACATAGATAGACTGACACACACAGCCCTACACACATACACATGTGACACACAGACATCTACTTGAGATACACAGACATGGATGAACACACACATATGGACTCACACAAACGCATTGACTTACACACACACATCGAGTGACACACACATGTATAGACTTACACACATATGTGGACTAACACACACACATATGGACTGACACACACATACACATGGACGTACATGGCCACATCACAGACTGGCAGACCGTCGCAGTGTCATAAAAGCGCAGCAAAAAAAGGGAAAATGCATAATACAAATAGTATTATTTCAACAAGCTTTGCTTTGTTAGCTGAATTTAGCTTTTATAAATATTCGTTTTCTAACCAGACAACCGAAATTGTGTCCTTGGAGTTTTGGGTTAACATTCATTTTGAAGATACTAGGGCTTCCAGGCATGTTTATGACCATTTGCCCTCTCACTGTTTGTCATAACAGCCCCTGTGATGAATTTTGGAATATTTTCACTATATCATGAACATATGAATAAGTATAGACGTGTAAGTCATGTGTAACTGTGTATATATGTATTCCTCTGTGCCTCGATACTTACGTAGATGGTGTGGATATTCTCTTTTTAAATCCTTTATATTAAGTTCGCTTGCTTGCGTGCTTGCTTGCTTGCTTATGACCGTGCAAACCTTTCGGTCGTTTTTTAACCCACTTCCCGTGATCCAATCGAGCTGACATTTTGCACACAGACTCGTTGTGCGAGACAATTAATGTTCGTGAAATTTTTTTTTTAAATCCTTTATATTAAGTTCGCTTGCTTGCGTGCTTGCTTGCTTGCTTATGACCGTGCAAACATTTCGGTCGTTTTTTAACCCACTTCCCGTGATCCAATCGAGCTGACATTTTGCACACAGACTCGTTGTGCGAGACAATTAATGTTCGTGAAAATTTTTTTCAAAAATGTTACACTGTTTAGGGAAAACTAATTAAATATTTAATTACCAATTGTTTAATACTGCAGACAATCATCTGACCCATAGGTGGCAGCCATCTCAAGCCAGATGACGAGAGGACTCTAGCCGCCACGCATATAAAGGATTTAGAGTGAAAAACTTTGTTTTTACGGGTTATACTTATTTCTGTCTGCAGCTGACGCTTCCTCTGCAGAATTGTCTGATGGAGCAAAGGCACTCAGCGCAGCTCGGTACAAAAAGGCAACAACGCGACCAGCGTGCATACAGCACGGATCGTCCTGGCCATTTGACACAGTACCAGAGAACTCACACAGAAGATAAACTCTTCAGGTGCACTCTGTGTGACAAGGCATTTGCATGGTCATCAGGTCTTCAAATACATCAGAGAATACACACGGGGGAGAAACCCTTCAGGTGCACTTTGTGCGGGAAGGCGTTTGCAGGCTCATCAAATTTTAAAAGACACCAGAGGACACACAATCATCAGAAGATCCCCAAGAAATGGAGTCTGAAATCGGCTTGTGAAAGTCAAAGTGCTGCAATGAGCCCATCCCTCATGAAACCAGAAGTGAATCCCAGCTTGGACACTTTTAAAGGTATCAAGGTGAAATGTGAAAAGGCGAAGGTGAAATGTGAAGAAATGATGAAGAGCGAAGAAGTGAAGGTGAAATGTGAGAAAGTGATGGTGAAGAGCGAAAAAGTGACGGTAAACTGTGAAGATGAAGATTCAACTCCAAAATCGTACCTTCACATCGATGGAGGCAACGTGAAGCAGGAGGAGAATTCTGACTGCGAGGCAGAGCTAGGCAACTCCCAGCAGTTTGTGGAAGTGGAGGTGTGGGTGGACTTCTTAGACAATACAAAGTCAAATGGAGACCCGGTAGATGGGTTGGCTTGAGACAATGAAGCTCCAATAGATGCACCTTTGTCACAGGCCTTTAATGAAAAGAACGTGAATTTGAACACTGAATTCTTGGGTTCAACCTGCAGAGTAAGAGCGGCGAGTATTTGTTGACCTGTGGGTTGGGTAGATGAATAATCAGGAGCAAGAGCCAAGAAGCTTCCAAGTATTCCACTGTTATATTTATATTTTCATTGATATGGTGCTTGCTTAATTGCCTCAGCAACTCAGTTTCATATCTCATCACAAACACTCGAAGAGCACCTTCAAGTGGCAGCTGCCTCAGTGTCATAAGGTGACACTGCTGTCACCTGCATGTGAGCATGAGTCTGTCAGTAGGGGGTGATGATTGATGTGTAATCTTCATTATGTAATTTCTGGATCATGTTTGAAATTGCCCAAATATTGACCAAGACACCAACATGCAATGACCTATGCGTTTTGAATGACACAATCGTATGTTTTATATCCACTGTTAAGCAGACGGTGCATATTTTGTTTAATGTTACTGGAGTAGCCATCAGACGTGCCTGTCGGATTTGAATCTTGAACCTCTGCAATAAATAGAGAATGTGCGACCACTTGGATTCCCTCAATCTGATGTTCCATTTAGAGGGGTCCACGTTTCACATGCCTACAGAAGGGAGGGCAAAACTGGCCGAGAAGAACCGAAGCTTCATGCGGAGCGACAGACCAGGTAGCTTCCACACAGCATAGCGCAGCCGATGAAAAGATAATGCCGCCCGACTGATTCGGACCACCCACACACTGTACACACGCAGTGTTCCCACAAGGTCTACACACACCATATACACAGCGTACACACAGTTTACCCACACAGTATACAGTCTGTACACCCACAGTGTATACACACAGTAACAACAACCGCCATTCGCCACTAAGTGGCGGTGACGTCACCACGGCGCTTGTGCCAGGCTATGTGCACGGGGCACATCCAGGTGTCATGGGTCGACTGATATAGATGACTGGCCAATGCACCACCTGTGCCCCCGACTGTGCCAACAAACAGTGTCCACACACAATGTTCACGTTATTGTTGAGCTCACGCACCCAATGGGTCTCTGTTCAAGAGAGGGAGCCACAGAAATGGAATCTAAATAAAATTGAACTCTAACCCTGATCTCGCTCTCTGACGTCACCCCTCATTAACTCGGCGTGATATGCGAGGGTGAGGTGTCCCCCACTAGTGACGTCATGTCACTGAGGTAATTACCCCCCCACCGGGATTTTGAGCGTGACGTCACGTCTACCGATTTCCGTTCCAGTAAAATGCTTATTTGGGACGGGGACGGCAGTCAAGCACCATCACCTGACATGGGCCCCTCTCATTAACATAATTTATTCAGTTACCCTGCTGCTCGTTGGAGGAGGGGATTGTGTGAATCCCGCAAGTGACGTCATGTCACCTCCTGCTGCCGCATGACGTCACGAGTTGCCAGGTAGCTGCTGCTCCGCGCACGATCGCTCACTGAGATCGGAGGTGAGAAGTTTACATCGTTGTTGTTGTTGTGGTGGTTGTTGTTGTTGTTGTGAACCCAGGTAGAGCCTAGCTCCTTCTCCCTCGTAGGGATATCAATTGAGTAGCAGCGAGTATGGAATCGATGTCCAGGTTGGAACATTACAACGCGGGGCCTAGCCATGCAGGGACTTGCCTCCTGCCCTCGCCTGATTGCATTTGCTTTAATTCTCTGCTTAAGTTTAATTTGTCTTCACCTGGCTCACTACTTTGAAACTTTGTTTTACTTTAAATATTTCTACGTTTTTTTTTATTTTACCAGGCATAGCCCACTTGAGCTACACCGCTCGTTTTCAGACGCGACCTGCCCACAACACAGTGGGCTTATCAACGTGTGGAAATCGTCTTGGTTCTTTCGGTAAAGTCACGTAGAAGGGAAGTAATAAAATAATAGAATTAAAACATAATAAAATAATTCTCACGACGTTTCGGCCACAACGCAAGCAGCCGTCCTCAGGTGAAAACCAGGTGTCGACAGACCTGGTTTTCATCTGAGGGACGGCTGCTTGCGTTGTGGTCGAAACGTCGTGAGAATGATTTTATTATGTTTTATTTTGATTATTTTATTACTTCCCTTCTACGTGACTTTACCGAAAGAACCAAGAAGATGAACCCCTGCAGTCACGAAAGCTTAAATCGAAATTTAACGTGTGGAAATGTTTATCGGTCAAATACTCTAAACGCGTGGTGATGTTGACTCTAAATGTGCAGTGAAAACCGCAGGATTCGGAGGAAAATCCACGCGACCACGGAGAGAGAGGGACACGCAAATGCCAAATATACAGCCATAATACAGGTTTGTTTGTGTGAGATCGTGTAAATAAATAAATGTGTCGTTCACCCCGCTACCACCCGATACATCCAATTAATAAGGGGTTTGTCACGTAAACAGAACGTGGCCAATGCGTCACTAGTACAGCACTAGTGTGTAGTGTATAATACTGTAGTGTATAGTAGTGTGTAGTGTATAGTGTAGTGTACTAGTACAGCACATCGGTGTGTTGAAGAGCCAAGCCACAACATTTACAATCTGAGTACAACGTTTTGAAACTATTTCCAACCAGCTTCATCAGACGACAGCCACATGTTGTGGCTTGGCTCTGTGGGAATAGAAATCGGCTCGTTGGGTTAATAGCGCAGCACGCTAACCGTTGCACTACCGCTCCCCACTCACGCACAAACTTTATCGGAAGTATAGTATCCAGTAATAACTAAGTTTCCCGGCTTAGCTCAGGTGTCGGTAATCAAACATTAAAAGTAATGTCTTGCCATGCTGGCTTTATTAGAATAATTTAATTCTGCCAAAGAAAGCTGTAAATGTGTATATTGTCACGGTTTTGTGGTTGTGTTATACAATAGCGGGGCTTGTTTGTTTCATGAGGACAGCTTTTAAATACGTTGCCCTTGGAAAGCTTCAGGATGGACAATTCATAATCAACGTTTTTGGGTTTAGATCGCGTTTATTTATAAATGTGTCGTAACCCTCCACCACCCGACACGGCCAATCAGTAAAAAAGTGTCACGTTGACAAAGACAAATAGTTCACTGCTTTAGCCCACCGGTGTGTTGAAGCCACAACATTTACAATTTAGTACGACGTTTCGCTGGTAATTGCAACCAGCATCATCGGGCAATTGCCCGATGATGCTGGTTGCAATTAAAGCAGTGAACTATTTGTCTTTGTCAACGTGACACTTTTTTACTGATTGGCCGTGTCGGGTGGTGGAGGGTTACGACACATTTATAAATAAACGCGATCTAAACCCAAAAACGTTGATTATGAATAACATTGGTCGCGAAAGCCTACGTGTTAAACTGAGGATGGACAATGTTAGATTTTTGCCATCTGGTGGTGTTGGCACAATTTGGTTCCCAAAAAAACGTTCATATGCACAAAGTTTGCTTTATTTATATAGATTATATATATGCTCAAAGCTCGTGTGCTGTTTCATTCAGACTGTCGCCTCGACGGACCTGGTTTTCACCTGAGGACGGCTGCTTGCGTTGTGGCCGAAACGTCGTGAGAATAATTTTATTATGTTTTATTTGTATTATTTTATTATTATTTTATCTTTAGACGTGACTTAACCGAAAGAACCAAAGAGTAATCAGGCAGTTCTACATGTGGTGGAGGAGCTCCCATGCCTGGTTAATGTGTTCACGACCAGCTCTGGTTTGGCAGCCAAAGTCTCACTTTAAATTTGTCTAGCAGCATTCTTTCATTAGACTGTGTAACACTGTGTGGAAGCTGCCTGGACTTTTGCGCTATACAAAGCTGTGAGTGTCCATCACCAAGGTCTAGTCTGTCTGAGACCATCCCTCTCCCTGCCATACTGGCAACGCACCCGCCTCTCACTCTTCGTACTGTGGATGGTGGGCGCACAGGACGGTGCCACGTAGCCATTCCAGGCTGGGTCCAAATGGGTTACGTGGGTCACCGAGCCACCAGGCCTCATTCCACGACTGATATCAATATACAATATCTGTAACGAGGCCCCCCAATAGACTGCCCCTGGAACTGTATCCGGCACGTCCCACTGAGGGAAGTCCCCGGGGCCCGGGCCAGGACATGCTGGTGGGAATGTCGCTTGGCTGGCTTGGGAACGCCTGGGAATTCCCCAGGAAGATCCAGAGGCTGTCGCAAGGGAAAGGGAGGTCTGGACTACCCTACTGAATGTGCTGCCGCTACAACCCTCACCAAGACAAGAGGATTTAGAAATAAACGAACAAAGCTGCGAGTCTTATTGGCCACAGATATTACTCCTTTCTCTGTAGATGCAAAATATTAACTTATTTAAAGGACCGTCTGTTCTGGCTTATAATTAAGACTGGCCAGTCTATGATCCCCTCTATTGAACCAAACAAGATTGTATTATAACCTTACAGAGCCCTAAAATATCAGTACAGAATATAATCTGAGACTTTGGCAGGGGAGGCTGCATTGGTTGGGGCATGAATTCCGCATAAACAGACAGCATGCACAATCATCTTCTGTTAGTCCAGATGTTACGGGCTAAACGGGCATGGCATTGGCTAGAGAAGAGATTGGAGGATGTGGAGTTGATCAGACCTGCTGTCAAGATCGGCCTCTCGAAGAGGCCCGTGACATATGCTGCAGGGGAGTTGGAGGTATTTGCTCTGCAACAACAATGAGGTTGGAGTAGCAACGATCACATGAATGGGTGGAACGCTGGGTGCCTCAAATGCAGCAAGACAGCAGGAAAAACAGCTGGTGCGTCTGTTAATCATCTCAGTCAGTCATCCCTTGACACCTGGATCATTCCCATGACATGCTGACAAGTGATCCACACTTACATGGCATTCATGTGAAATATATGTGTATGTAAGAGTTTATCTATGTGGGGAGCGGTGGCGCAGTTTTTCCACTGTGTAACAAAAACAATGTCTTGTTCCTGGGTAGTATGTGTTATTTCCTAATTGCTTTTGCCTCTTAAGTACAAAAAATGGCTATTCCCCACAAACTTTGCTTTTGTGACCAGGACAGTGATATTTAGAAATTTACCTCTTTTCAATGAAAAAACTGGTGAATTTGTTATTTTCGTTCACGTACAATTCTGGTCACAAAAGCAAAATTTGTGGGGAATAATAGCCAATTTCTAGACTCTTAGGCATAAGCAATAAAAAAATAACACTTAGTACCCAGGAACAAAAATTGTGTTACATAGTGTTATCACAATTAAAGTTTGATTATCTCCGACAACAAACGTGATTGATTCGTGAAAACTTAACTTATTATGGGGAAGCATTAATACTGAGCATATGAAGGTGGCCAGGCATGGTTCTGAACACACCACCACCTTTTTTCCATGCCAGTGTGTGTTACAGTGTCAAGTTTGTATTTGCAGTAAAGTATATTAACTCGATTGAACACGGAGGTTAAATCAAAACAATAGTATATACTTTTTTTCTTCTGAAAATTTTTTAGGAGAATGGAAACAGGAAATTAACACTGCACATATGCAGCTGAAGTTAGATCTGTTCATCCCAGCATTCAAGGAAATCTGAGCCTGGCTTCATGCCTCTAAGTTAGCGATTGAACATTAATTTATGCATTCTGCATAAAAAAAATAGTATTATTTTCAACACCCTTTGCTATGTTAGCTGCATTTTTCTTTTATAAATATTCCTTTTGTAGCCAGACTACCGAAATTGTGTGCTTGGAGTTTTAGGTTAACATTCATTTTGAAGATACTAGGGCTTCCAGGTTGACCATTTGCCCTCTAATTGTGTGCCCGTGTGATGAATTTGGGAATCTTTTTCATATTATCATGAATATGTGAATGAGTATAGACATGCAAGTCATGTGTGACTGTATATATGCATTCCTTTGTGCCTCAATACTGACGTAAATGGTGTGGATATTCTCTTTTTTCTCTCTGCAGCTGACGCTTCCTCTGCAAAATTGGTTTGATGGAGCAAAGGCACTCAGCGCAGCTCGGTACAAAAAGGCAACAACGCGACCAGCGTGCATACAGCACGGATCGTGTTGGACATTTAACACAGCACCAGAGAACTCACACAGGAGAGAAACCCTTCAAGTGCACTGTGTGTGACAAGGCATTTTCATATCCATCAGTTTTAAGGAACCACCAGAGAACACACACGGGAGAGAAACCCTTCAGTTGCACTCTGTGTGGGAAGGCGTTTGCACGTTCACAAAATCTTAAAATACACCAGAGAACACACACAGGAGAGAAACCCTTCAAGTGCACTGTGTGTGACAAGGCATTTTCACATTCATCAGTTCTTAGGATCCACCAGAGAACACACACGGGAGAGAAACTCTTCAGGTGCAGTCTGTGCGGGAAGGCGTTTTCACAGTCATCTGGTCTTGTATCGCACCAGAGAACACACACGGGAGATAAACCCTTCAAGTGCAGTGTGTGTGGGAAGGCATTTTCAGATAAATCTCCTCTTAAAAAACACCGGATAACACACACAGGAGAAAAACCCTTCAAGTGTAGTCTGTGCGAGAAGGCGTTTTCACAGTCATCTGCTCTTGTATTACATCAGAGAACTCACATGAGAGAGAAACCCTTCAGTTGCACTTTGTGTGGGAAGGCGTTTGCACATTCACAACATCTTAAAATACACCAGAGAACACACACAGGAGAGAAACCCTTCAGTTGCACTCTGTGTGGGAAGGCGTTTGCACAATCACCATATCTTAAATTACACCAGAGAACACACACTGGAGAGAAACCCTTCAAGTGCACTGTGTGTGGGAAGGCGTTTGCACATTCACAACATCTTCAATTACACCAGAGAACACACACGGGAGAGAAACCCTTCAAGTGCACTGTGTGTGACAAGGCATTTGCACAATCATCACATCTTCAAGCACACCAGAGAACACACACGGGAGAGAAACCCTTCAGTTGCACTCTGTGTGGGAAGGCGTTTGCACAGTCATCAATTCTTAAAAGACACCAGAGGACACACAAGCATCAGAAGATCCCCAAGAAATGGAGTCTGAAATCGGCTTGTGAAAGTCAAAGTGCTGCAATGAGCCCATCCCTCATGAAACCAGAAGTGAATCCCAGCTTGGACACTTTTAAAGGTATCAAGGTGAAATGTGAAGAGGCGAAGGTGAAATGTGAAGAAGTGATGAAGAGCGAAGATGTGAAGGTGAAATGTGAAGTGATGGTGAAGAGCGAAAAAGTGACGGTAAACTGTGAAGATGAAGATTCAACTCCAAAATCGTACCTTCACATCGATGGAGACAACGTGAAGCAGGAGGAGAATTCTGACTGCGAGGCAGAGCTAGGCAACTCCCAGCAGTTTGTGGAAGTGGAGGTGTGGGTGGACTTCTTAGACAATACAAAGTCAAATGGAGACCCGGTAGATGGGTAGGCTTGAGACAATGAAGCTCCAATAGATGCACCTTTGTCACAGGCCTTTAATGAAAAGAACGTGAAATTGAACACTGAATTCCTGGGTTCAACCTGCAGAGTAAGAGCGGCGAGTATTTGTTGACCTGTGGGTTGGGTAGATGAAGTATCAGGAGCAAGAGCCAATAAGCTTCTAAGTATTCCACTGTTATATTTATATTAGCATTGATATGGTGTTTAATTGCCTCAGCAACTCAGTTTTATATCTCATCACAAACACTCGAAGAGCACCTTCAAGTGGCAGCTGCCTCTGTCATAAGGTGACTCTGCTGTCACCTGCATGTGGGCATGAGTCTGTCAGTAGGGGGTGATGATGTGTAATCTTCATTATGTAATTTCTGGATAATGTTTGAAATTGCCCAAATATTGTCCATGACACCAACATGCAATGACCTATGCGTTTTGAATGACACAATCTTAAGCAGACGGTGCATATTTTGTTAAATGTTCCTTGAGTAGCCAGACGTGCCTGTCGGATTTGAACCTTGAACCTCTGCAATAAATAGAGAATGTGCTTCTACTTGGCTTCCCTCAATCTGAGTGTAGGCATGACAGCCTGAATGTGTCTAACTGGCGCAGATGTTCCATTTAGAGGGGTCCACGTTTCACATGCCTACATTAGGGAGGGCATGACTGGCCGAGAAGAACCGAAGCTTCATGTGGAGCGACAGACCAGGCAGCTTCTACACAGCATAGCGCAGCCGATGTAAATATAATGCCACCCGACTGATTCGGACCACCCACACTACACGCAGTATACCCACAAGATCTACACACACCATGTACACAGCGTACACACAGTTTGCCCACACAGTATACAAACAGTCTGTACACGCACCGTGTATACACACAGTAACAACCGCCATTCGCCACTAAGTGGCGGTGACGTCACCACGGCGCTTGTGCCAGGCTATGTGCATGGGGCAGATCCAGGTGTCATGGGTCGACTGACTTAAATGACTGGCCAATGCACCACCTGTGCCCCCGACTGCGCCAACAAACAGTGTCCACACACAATGTTCACGTTGTTGTTGAGCTCACGCACCCAATGGGTCTCTGTTCAAGAGAGGGAGCCACAGAAATGGAATCTAAATAAACTTGAACTCTAACCCTGATCTCGCTCTCTGACGTCACCCCTCATTAACTCGGCATGATATGCGAGGGGGAGGTGTCCTCCATTAGTGACGTCATGTCACCGAGGTATTTACCCCCCACCGGGATTTTGAGCGTGACGTCACGTCTGCCGATTTCCGTTCCAGTAAAGTGCTTATTTGGGACGGGGTCAGCAGCCAAGAACCATCACCTGACATGGGCCCCTCTCATTAACATAATATATTCAGTTACCCTGCTGCTCGTTGGGGAAGAGGATTGTGTGAACCCCGCAAGTGACGTCATGTCACCTGCTGCTGCCGCATGACGTCACGAGTAACCAGGTAGCTGCTGCTCCGCGCACGCTCGCTCACTGAGATCCGAGGTGAGAAGTTTACATCGTGGTGGTTGTTGTTGTGGTGATTGTTGTTGTAGTTGTTGTTGTGAACCCAGGTAGAGCCTCGCTCCTTCTCCCTCGTAGGGATATCAATTGAGTAGCAGCGAGTATGGAATCGATGTCCAGGTTGGAACATTACAACGCGGGGCCTAGCCATGCGGGGCCTTGCCTCCTGCCCTCGCCTGATTGCATTTGCTTTAATTCTCTGCTTAAGTTTAATTTGTCTTCACCTGGCTCACTACTTTGAAACTTTGTTTTTACTTTCAATATTTCTACGTTTTTTTATTTTACCAGGCATAGGCCACTTGAGCTACACCGCTCGTTTTCAGAAGCGACCTGCCCACAACACAGTGGGCTTATCAACGTGTGGAAATCGTCTTGGTTCTTTCGGTAAAGTCACGTAGAAGGGAAGTAATAAAATAATCAAAATAAAACATAATAAAATAATTCTCACGACGTTTCGGCCACAACGCAAGCAGCCGTCCTCAGGTGAAAACCAGGTGTCGACAGACCTGGTTTTCACCTGAGGGACGGGTGTTTGCGTTGTGGCCGAAACCTTCGTGAGAATTATTTTGTTTTATTTTGATTATTTTATTACTTCCCTTCTACGTGACTTTACCGAAAGAACCAAGAAGATGAATCCCTGCAGTCATGAAAGCTTTAAATCGAATTTTTAGGTGTGGAAATGTTTATCGGTCAAATACTCTAAACGCGTGGTGATGTTGACTCTAAATGTGCAGGGAAAACCGCAGGATTCGGAGGAAAATCCACGCGACTACGGAGAGAGAGGGACACGCAAACTCCAAATATACAGCCATAACACAGGTTTGTTTGTGTGAGATCGTGTAAATAAATAAATGTGTCGTTCACCCCGCTACCACCCGATACATCCAATTAATAAGGGGTTTGTCACGTAAACAGAACGTGGCCAATGCGTCACTAGTACAGCACTAGTGTGTAGTGTATAATACTGTAGTGTATAGTAGTGTGTAGTGTATAGTGTAGTGTACTAGTACAGCACATCGGTGTGTTGAAGAGCCAAGCCACAACATTTACAATCTGAGTACAACGTTTTGAAACTATTTCCAACCAGCTTCATCAGACGACAGCCACATGTTGTGGCTTGGCTCTGTGGGAATAGAAATCGGCTCGTTGGGTTAATAGCGCAGCACGCTAACCGTTGCACTACCGCTCCCCACTCACGCACAAACTTTATCGGAAGTATAGTATCCAGTAATAACTAAGTTTCCCGGCTTAGCTCAGGTCTCGGTAATCAAACATTAAAAGTAATGTCTTGCCATGCTGGCTTTATTAGAATAATTTAATTCTGCCAAAGAAAGCTGTAAATGTGTACATTGTCACGGTTTTGTGGTTGTGTTATACAATAGCGGGGCTTGTTTGTTTCATGAGGACAGCTTTTAAATACGTTGCCCTTGGAGAGCTTCAGGATGGACAATTCATAATCAACGTTTTTGGGTTTAGATCGCGTTTATTTATAAATGTGTCGTAACCCTCCACCACCCGACACGGCCAATCAGTAAAAAAGTGTCACGTTGACAAAGACAAATAGTTCACTGCTTTAATTGCAACCAGCATCATCGGGCAATTGCCCGATGATGCTGGTTGCAATTACCAGCGAAACGTCGTACTCAAATTGTAAATGTTGTGGCTTCAACACACCGGTGGGCTAAAGCAGTGAACTATTTGTCTTTGTCAACGTGACACTTTTTTACTGATTGGCCGTGTCGGGTGGTGGAGGGTTACGACACATTTATAAATAAACGCGATCTAAACCCAAAAACGTTGATTATGAATAACATTGGTCGCGAAAGCCTACGTGTTAAACTGAGGATGGACAATGTTAGATTTTTGCCATCTGGTGTTGTTGGCACAATTTGGTTCCCAAAAAAACGTTCATATGCACAAAGTTTGCTTTATTTATATAGATTATATATATGCTCCAAGCTCGTGTGCTGTTTCATTCAGACTGTCGCCTCGACGGACCTGGTTTTCACCTGAGGACGGCTGCTTGCGTTGTGGCCGAAACGTCGTGAGAATAATTTTATTATGTTTTATTTGTATTATTTTATTATTATTTTATCTTTAGACGTGACTTAACCGAAAGAACCAAAGAGTAATCAGGCAGTTCTACATGTGGTGGAGGAGCTCCCATGCCTGGTTAATGTGTTCACGACCAGCTCTGGTTTGGCAGCCAAAGTCTCACTTTAAATTTGTCTAGCAGCATTCTTTCATTAGACTGTGTAACACTGTGTGGAAGCTGCCTGGACTTTTGCGCTATACAAAGCTGTGAGTGTCCATCACCAAGGTCTAGTCTGGCTGAGACCATCCCTCTCCCTGCCATACTGGCAACGCACCCGCCTCTCACTCTTCGTACTGTGGATGGTGGGCGCACAGGACGGTGCCACGTAGCCATTCCAGGCTGGGTCCAAATGGGTTACGTGGGTCACCGAGCCACCAGGCCTCATTCCACGACTGATATCAATATACAATATCTGTAACGAGGCCCCCCAATAGACTGCCCCTGGAACTGTATCCGGCACGTCCCACTGAGGGAAGTCCCCGGGGCCCGGGCCAGGACATGCTGGTGGGAATGTCGCTTGGCTGGCTTGGGAACGCCTGGGAATTCCCCAGGAAGATCCAGAGGCTGTCGCAAGGGAAAGGGAGGTCTGGACTGCCCTACTGAATGTGCTGCCGCTACAACCCTCACCAAGACAAGAGGATTTAGAAATAAACGAACAAAGCTGCGAGTCTTCTTGGCCACAGATATTACTCCTTTCTCTGTAGATGCAAAATATTAACTTATTTAAAGGACCGTCTGTTCTGGCTTATAATTAAGACTGGCCAGTCTATGATCCCCTCTATTGAACCAAACAAGATTGTATTATAACCTTACAGAGCCCTAAAATATCAGTACAGAATATAATCTGAGACTTTGGCAGGGGAGGCTGCATTGGTTGGGGCATGAATTCCGCATAAACAGACAGCATGCACAATCATCTTCTGTTAGTCCAGATGTTACGGGCTAAACGGGCATGGCATTGGCTAGAGAAGAGATTGGAGGATGTGGAGTTGATCAGACCTGCTGTCAAGATCGGCCTCTCGAAGAGGCCCGTGACATATGCTGCAGGGGAGTTGGAGGTATTTGCTCTGCAACAACAATGAGGTTGGAGTAGCAACGATCACATGAATGGGTGGAACGCTGGGTGCCTCAAATGCAGCAAGACAGCAGGAAAAACAGCTGGTGCGTCTGTTAATCATCTCAGTCAGTCATCCCTTGACACCTGGATCATTCCCATGACATGCTGACAAGTGATCCACACTTACATGGCATTCATGTGAAATATATGTGTATGTAAGAGTTTATCTATGTGGGGAGCGGTGGCGCAGTTTTTCCACTGTGTAACAAAAACAATGTCTTGTTCCTGGGTAGTATGTGTTATTTCCTAATTGCTTTTGCCTCTTAAGTACAAAAAATGGCTATTCCCCACAAACTTTGCTTTTGTGACCAGGACAGTGATATTTAGAAATTTACCTCTTTTCAATGAAAAAACTGGTGAATTTGTTATTTTCGTTCACGTACAATTCTGGTCACAAAAGCAAAATTTGTGGGGAATAATAGCCAATTTCTAGACTCTTAGGCATAAGCAATAAAAAAATAACACTTAGTACCCAGGAACAAAAATTGTGTTACATAGTGTTATCACAATTAAAGTTTGATTATCTCCGACAACAAACGTGATTGATTCGTGAAAACTTAACTTATTGTGGGGAAGCATTAATACTGAGCATATGAAGGTGGCCAGGCATGGTTCTGAACACACCACCACCTTTTTTCCATGCCAGTGTGTGTTACAGTGTCAAGTTTGTATTTGCAGTAAAGTATATTAACTCGATTGAACACGGAGGTTAAATCAAAACAATAGTATATACTTTTTTTCTTCTGAAAATTTTTAGGAGAATGGAAACAGGAAATTAACACTGCACATATGCAGCTGAAGTTAGATCTGTTCATCCCAGCATTCAAGGAAATCTGAGCCTGGCTTCATGCCTCTAAGTTAGCGATTGAACATTAATTTATGCATTTCTGCATAAAAAAAATAGTATTATTTTCAACACCCTTTGCTATGTTAGCTGCATTTTTCTTTCATAAATATTCCTTTTGTAGCCAGACAACCGAAATTGTGTGCTTGGAGTTTTAGGTTAACATTCATTTTGAAGATACTAGGGCTTCCAGGTTGACCATTTGCCCTCTAATTGTGTGCCCGTGTGATGAATTTGGGAATCTTTTTCATATTATCATGAATATGTGAATGAGTATAGACATGCAAGTCATATGTGACTGTATATATGCATTCCTTTGTGCCTCAATACTGACGTAAATGGTGTGGATATTCTCTTTTTTCTCTCTGCAGCTGACGCTTCCTCTGCAAAATTGGTTTGATGGAGCAAAGGCACTCAGCGCAGCTCGGTACAAAAAGGCAACAACGCGACCAGCGTGCATACAGCACGGATCGTGTTGGACATTTAACACAGCACCAGAGAACTCACACAGGAGAGAAACCCTTCAAGTGCACTGTGTGTGACAAGGCATTTTCATATCCATCAGTTTTAAGGAACCACCAGAGAACACACACAGGAGAAAAACCCTTCAAGTGCAGTCTGTGCGCGAAGGCGTTTTCACGGTCATCTGTTCTTGTATTACATCAGAGAACACACACGGGAGAGAAACCCTTCAGTTGCACTCTGTGTGGGAAGGCGTTTGCACGTTCACAACATCTTAAAATACACCAGAGAACACACACAGGAGAGAAACCCTTCAAGTGCACTGTGTGTGGGAAGGCATTTTCAGATAAATCTGCTCTTAAAAAACACCGGATAACACACACAGGAGAAAAACCCTTCAAGTGCAGTCTGTGCGGGAAGGCGTTTTCACAGTCATCTGCTCTTGTATTACATCAGAGAACTCACACGAGAGAGAAACCCTTCAGTTGCACTTTGTGTGGGAAGGCGTTTGCACATTCACAACATTTTAAAATACACCAGAGAACACACACGGGAGAGAAACCCTTCAGTTGCACTCTGTGTGGTAAGGCGTTTGCACAATCACCATATCTTAAATTACACCAGAGAACACACACTGGAGAGAAACCCTTCAAGTGCGCTGTGTGTGACAAGGCATTTGCACAGTCATCAGGTCTTCATAGACACCAGAGAACACACACGGGAAAGAAACCCTTCAGTTGCACTCTGTGTGAGAAGGCATTTTCATATCCATCAGTTCTAAGGAACCACCGGAGAACACACACGGGAGATAAACCCTTCAAGTGCAGTGTGTGTGGGAAGGCATTTTCAGATTCATCTGCTCTTAAACAACACCGGAGAACACACACAGGAGAAAAACCCTTCAAGTGCAGTCTGTGCAGGAAGGCGTTTGCACAGTCATCAATTCTTAAAAGACACGAGAGGACACACAATCATCAGAAGATCCCCAAGAAATTGAGTCTGAAATCGGCTTGTGAAAGTCAAAGTGCTGCAATGAGCCCATCCCTCATGAAACCAGAAGTGAATCCCAGCTTGGACACTTTTAAAGGTATCAAGGTGAAATGCGAAGAGGCGAAGGTGAAATGTGAAGAAATGATGAAGAGCGAAGAAGTGAAGGTGAAATGTGAGAAAGTGATGGTGAAAAGCGAAAACGTGACGGTAAACTGTGAAGATGAAGATTCAACTCCAAAATCGTACCTTCACATCGATGGAGGCAACGTGAAGCAGGAGGAGAATTCTGACTGCGAGGCAGAGCTTGGCAACTCCCAGCAGTTTGTGGAAGTGGAGGTGTGGGTGGACTTCTTAGACAATACAAAGTCAAATGGAGGCCCGGTAGATGGGTAGGCTTGAGACAATGAAGCTCCAATAGATGCACCTTTGTCACAGGCCTTTAATGAAAAGAAGGTGAATTTGAACACTGAATTCCTGTGTTCAACCTGCAGAGTAAGAGCGGCGAGTATTTGTTGACCTGTGGGTTGGGTAGATGAATAATCAGGAACAAGAGCCAATAAGCTTCCAAGTATTCCACTGTTATATTTATATTTGCATTGATATGGTGCTTGCTTAATTGCCTCAGCAACTCAGTTTCATATCTCATCACAAACGTTCGAAGAGCACCTTCAAGTGGCAGCTGCCTCTGTCATAAGGTGACACTGCTGTCACCTGCATGTGGGCATGAGTCTGTCAGTAGGGGGCAGAGGTGTGGACTCGAGTCATGTGTCTTGGACTCGAGTCAGACTCGAGTCATGAATTTTGATGACTTCAGACTCGACTTGGACTTGCATAACAATGACTTTGTCCCACCTCTGAGGTGTGGACTCGAGTCATGTGACTTGGACTCGAGTCAGACTCGAGTCATGAATTTGATGACTTCAGACTCGACTTGGACTTGCATAACAATGACTTTGTCCCACCTCTGGTAGGGGGTGATGATTGATGTGTAATCTTCATTATGTAATTTCTGGATCATGTTTGAAATTGCCCAAATATTGACCATGACACCAACATGCAATGACCTATGCGTTTTGAATGACAATCGTATGTTTTACATCCACTGTTAAGCAGACGGTGCATATTTTGTTAAATGTTACTGGAGTAGCCAGACGTGCCTGTCGGATTTGAACCTTGAACCTCTGCAATAAATAGAGAATGTGCTTCTACTTGGCTTCCCTCAATCTGAGTGTAGGCATGACAGCCTGAATGTTTCTAACCGGCGCAGATGTTCCATTTAGAGGGGTCCACGTTTCACATGCCTACAGAAGGGAGGGCAAAACTGGCCGAGAAGAACCGAAGCTTCATGCGGAGCAACAGACCAAGTAGCTTCCACACAGCATAGCGCAGCCGATGTAAAGATAATGCCGCCCGACTGATTCGGACCACCCACTGTACACACGCAGTGTACCCACAAGGTCTACACACCATGTACACAGCGTAGACACAATTTACCCACACAGTATACAGTCTGTACACGCACAGTGTATACACACAGTAACAACCGCCATTCGCCACTAAGTGGCGGTGACGTCACCACGGCGCTTGTGCCAGGCTATGTGCACGGGGCACATCCAGGTGTCATGGGTCGACTGACTGAGATGACTGGCCAATGCACCACCTGTGCCCCCGACTGCGACAACAAACAGTGTCCACACACAATGTTCACATTATTGTTGAGCTCACGCACCCAATGGGTCTCTGTTCAAGAGAGGGAGCCATAGAACCAGATGACACCAGAAGGCGTACTACTCAAACACAGTGCAGTATCAGGGAAAGCCGTCTCGGGTGTGGACCAATCAACTTCAAGGACAGTGCATATTATCATTATCAGAGTTGCTTTTTTTGTTTGCATTTTTGACTACTTGTGTTGTGGTTATTGCAAACATGATGCCTTGTATAAAGGTGTCAGTTTTGTACCAGTTTAAAAGGGTAAAAACCTATTACTATAATATACTGTATTCAGTTACCCTGCTGCTCGTTGGGGAAGAGGATTGTGTGAACCCCGCAAGTGACGTCATGTCACCTCCTGCTGCCACATGACGTCACGAGTTATCAGGTCGCTTCGCGCACGCTCGCTCACTGAGATCCGAGGTGAGAAGTTTACATCGTGGTGGTTGTTGTTGTTGTGGTGGTTGTTGTTGTTAACCCAGGTAGAGCCTCGCTCCTTCTCCCTCGTAGGGATATCAATTGAGTAGCACCGAGTATGGAATCGATGTCCAGGTTGAAACATTACAACGCGGGGCCTAGCCATGCGGGGCCTTGCCTCCTGCCCTCGCCTGATTGCATTTGCTTTCTCTTCTTAAGTTTAATTTGTCTTCACCTGGCTCACTACTTTGAAACTTTGTTTTTACTTTAAATATTTCTACGTTTTTTTTTATTTTACCAGGCATAGCCCACTTGAGCTACACCGCTCTTTTTCAGAAGCGACCTGCCCACAACACAGTGGGCTTATCAACTTGTGGAAATGTTTATCGGTCAAATACTCTAAACGCGTGGTGATGTTGACTCTAAATGTGCAGGGAAAACCGCAGGATCCGGAGGAGAATCCACGCGACCACGGAGAGAGAGGGACACGCAAACTCCAAATATACAGCCATAATACAGGTTTGTTTGGGATTGATCGCGTAAATAAATCAATGTGCCGTTAACCCCGCCACCACCCGACACAGCCATTTAGTAAGAGGTTTGTCAGGTAAACAAAACGTGCCCAATGCGTCACTAGTACAGCACTAGTGTGTAGTGTAGTGTACTAGTACATCTCATCGGTGTGTTGGAGAGCCAAGCCACAACATTTACAATCTAAGTACAACGTTTTGACAGTAATTCCAACCAGCTTCATCAGACGACAGCCAAATGTTGTGGCTTGGCTCTGTGGGAATATAAATCGGCTCGCTGGGTTCATAGCACAGCACGCTAACCGTTGCACTACTGCTCCCCACTCACACACAAACTTCATCGGAAGTATAGTATTTATCCAGCAATAACAAAGTTACCCGGCTTAGCTCAGGTCTCAGTAATCAAACATTAAGAGTAATGTCTCTGCTTTTTTATGTAATTAAGGTCTATCGTACCATATCGAGGCTTGGGGCTTTGGGTTGTTCTTTGTTTTTTATGTCTCTGCCTCTGCTCACATTCATTGACGATTTTTATGATTTTGGGCAAGCCCGTCTAAAGCTGCGTGACTAGGAGTTGGAGCCATTTGCTGTTCAATTTGGCTTGTGACAGAAATTCACTCTGCCCCCATGCATTGCATTACATAGCATCTTCATTAATTATGTAATTTGAGAAGCTCACAATAGCCATATAAATAATTGCATTCGTTACAGTTAAAATGATACGCGCATCGATGCCTGGTTATAGTTAAGGGATCGTTCCCTGGTCAACCATGTTATATCTGCTGATGATCTGGAAATGGCTACTCAATGAGATCGGGTTAGATAATCTCGTTCTGTGCCCGGATAATTCCATCATGAAAGGTGGCCTTGCGTATGTTCCACCAAAATAAATCACCTGCCTGGGAATTTCATGTCATACAACACTGTACCTGCTCAACTCTCCATGAGTTATCAGGCAGTTCTGCAAGTAATGGAGGAGCTCCCATACCTGGTTAATGTGTTCACGACCAGCTCTGGTTTGGCAGCCAAAGTCTCACTTTAAATTTGTCTAGCAGCATTCTTTCATTAGACTGTGTAACACTGTGTGGAAGCTGCCTGGACTTTTGCGCCATACAAAGCTGTGAGTGTCCATCACCAAGGTCTAGTCTGTCTGAGACCATCCCTCTCCCTGCCATACTGGCATCGCACCCGCCTCTCACTCTTCGTACTGTGGATGGTGGGCGCACAGGACGGTGCCACGCAGCCATTCCAGGCTGGGTCCAAATGGGTTACGTGGGTCACCGAGCCACCAGGCCTCATTCCACACGTGATATCAATATACACTATCTGTAACGAGGCCCCCCAATAGACTGCCCCTGGAACTCTATCGGGCACGTCCCACTGAGGGAAGTCCCCGGGGCCCGGGCCTGGACTTGCTGGTGGGAATATGTCGCTTGGCTGATTTGGGAATGCATGGGAATTCCCCAGGAAGATCCAGAGTCTGTCGCCAGGGAAAGGGAAGTCTGGACTGCCCTACTAAATCTGCTGCCGCTACAACCCTCACCAAGACAAGAGGATTTAGAAATAAACGAACAAACAAAGCTGCGAGTCTTCTTGGCCACAGATATTACTCCTTTCTCTGTAGATGCAAAATATTAACTTATTTAAAGGACCGTCTGTTCTGGCTTATAATTAAGACTGGCCAGCCTATGATCCCCTCTATTGAACCAAACAAGATTGTATTATAACCTTACAGAGCCCTAAAATATCAGTACAGAATATAATCTGAGACTTTGGCAGGGGAGGCTGCATTGGTTGGGTCATGAATTCCGCATAAACAGACAGCATGCACAATCATCTTCTGTTAGTCCAGATGTTACGGGCTAAACGGGCATGGCATTGGCTAGAGAAGAGATTGGAGGATGTGGAGTTGATCAGACCTGCTGTCAAGATCGGCCTCTCGAAGAGGCCCATGACGTATGCTGCAGGGGAGTTGGAGGTATTTGCTCTGCAACAACAATGAGGTTGGAGTAGCAACGATCACATGAATGGGTGGAACGCTGGGTGCCTCAAATGCAGCAAGACAGCAGGAAGCACAGCTGGTGCGTCTGTTAATCATCTCAGTCAGTCATCCCTTGACACCTGGATCATTCTCATGACATGCTGACAAGTGATCCACACTTACATGGCATTCATGTGAAATATATGTGTATATAAGAGTTTATCTATGTGGGGAGCGGTGGCGCAGTTTTTCCACTGTGTAACCAAAAAAAATGTCTTGTTCCTGTATGTGTTATTTCCTAATTGCTTTTGCCTCTTAAGTACAAAAAATGGCTATTCCCCACAAACTTTGCTTTTGTGACCAGGACAGTGATATTTAGAAATGTACCTCTTTTCAATGAAAAAACAGGTGAATTTGTTATTTTCGTTCACGTACAATTCTGGTCACAAAAGCAAAATTTGTGGGGAATAATAGCCAATTTCTAGACTCTTAGGCATAAGCAATCAAAAAAAATAACACTTAGTACCCAGGAACAAAAATTGTGTTACATAGTGTTATCACAATTAAAGTTTGATTATCTCTGACAACAAACGTGATTGATTCATGAAAACTTAACTTATTGTGGGGAAGCATTAATAATGAGCATATGAAGGTGGCCAGGCATGGTTCTGAACACACCACCACCTTTTTTCCATGCCAGTGTGTGTTACAGTGTCAAGTTTGTATTTGCAGTAAAGTATATTAACTCGATTGAACACGGAGGTTAAATCAAAACAATAGTATATACTTTTTTTCCTCTGGAAATTTTTAGGAGAATGGAAACAGGAAATTAACACTGCACATATGCAGCTGAAGTTAGATCTGTTCATCCCAGCATTCAAGGAAATCTGAGCCTGGCTTCATGCCTCTAAGTTAGCGATTGAACATTAATTTATGCATTTCTGCATAATAAAAATAGTATTATTTTCAACACCCTTTTCTATGTTAGCTGCATTTTTCTTTTATAAATATTCTTTTTGTAGCCAGAAAACTGAAATTGTGTGCTTGGAGTTTTAGGTTAACATTCATTTTGAAGATACTAGGGCTTCCAGGTTGACCATTGGCCCTCTAATTGTGTGCCCGTGTGATGAATTTGGGAATCTTTTTCATATTATCATGAATATATGAATGAGTATAGACATGCAAGTCATGTGTGACTGTATATATGCATTCCTTTGTGCCTCAATACTGACGTAGATAGTGTGGATATTCTCTTTTTTCTGTCTGCAGCTGACGCTTCCTCTGCAGAATTGGTTTGATGGAACAAAGGCACTCAGCGCAGCTCGGTACAAAAAGGCAACAACGCGACCAGCGTGCATACAGCATGGATCGTGTTGGACATTTAACACAGCACCAGAGAACTCACACAGGAGAGAAACCCTTCAAGTGCACTGTGTGTGACAAGGCATTTTCATATCCATCAGTTCTAAGGAACCACCAGAGAACACACACGGAAGAAAAACCCTTCAAGTGCAGTGTGTGTGGGAAGGCATTTTCATATTCATCTGCTCTTAAAAAACACCGGAGAACACACACAGGAGAAAAACCCTTCAAGTGCAGTCTGTGCGCGAAGGCGTTTTCACAGTCATCTGGTCTTGTATCGCACCAGAGAACACACACGGGAGATAAACCCTTCAAGTGCAGTGTGTGTGGGAAGGCATTTTCAGATAAATCTCCTCTTAAAAAACACCGGATAACACACACAGGAGAAAAACCCTTCAAGTGTAGTCTGTGCGAGAAGGCGTTTTCACAGTCATCTGCTCTTGTATTACATCAGAGAACTCACATGAGAGAGAAACCCTTCAGTTGCACTTTGTGTGGGAAGGCGTTTGCACATTCACAACATCTTAAAATACACCAGAGAACACACACAGGAGAGAAACCCTTCAGTTGCACTCTGTGTGGGAAGGCGTTTGCACAATCACCATATCTTAAATTACACCAGAGAACACACACTGGAGAGAAACCCTTCAAGTGCACTGTGTGTGGGAAGGCGTTTGCACATTCACAACATCTTCAATTACACCAGAGAACACACACGGGAGAGAAACCCTTCAAGTGCACTGTGTGTGACAAAGCATTTGCACAGTCATCAGGTCTTCATAGACACCAGAGAACACACACGGGAGAGAAACCCTTCAGTTGCACTCTGTGTGGGAAGGCGTTTGCACAGTCATCAATTCTTAAAAGACACCAGAGGACACACAAGCATCAGAAGATCCCCAAGAAATGGAGTCTGAAATCGGCTTGTGAAAGTCAAAGTGCTGCAATGAGCCCATCCCTCATGAAACCAGAAGTGAATCCCATCTTGGACACTTTTAAAGGTATCAAGGTGAAATGTGAAGAGGCGAATGTGAAATGTGAAGAAGTGATGAAGAGCGAAGAAGTGAAGGTGAAATGTGAAGTGATGGTGAAGAGCGAAAAAGTGACGGTAAACTGTGAAGATGAAGATTCAACTCCAAAATCGTACCTTCACATCGATGGAGACAACGTGAAGCAGGAGGAGAATTCTGACTGCGAGGCAGAGCTAGGCAACTCCCAGCAGTTTGTGGAAGTGGAGGTGTGGGTGGACTTCTTAGACAATACAAAGTCAAATGGAGACCCGGTAGATGGGTAGGCTTGAGACAATGAAGCTCCAATAGATGCACCTTTGTCACAGGCCTTTAATGAAAAGAACGTGAAATTGAACACTGAATTCCTGGGTTCAACCTGCAGAGTAAGAGCGGCGAGTATTTGTTGACCTGTGGGTTGGGTAGATGAAGAATCAGGAGCAAGAGCCAATAAGCTTCTAAGTATTCCACTGTTATATTTATATTTGCATTGATATGGTGTTTAATTGCCTCAGCAACTCAGTTTCATATCTCATCACAAACACTCGAAGAGCACCTTCAAGTGGCAGCTGCCTCTGTCATAAGGTGACTCTGCTGTCACCTGCATGTGGGCATGAGTCTGTCAGTAGGGGGTGATGATTGATGTGTAATCTTCATTATGTAATTTCTGGATAATGTTTGAAATTGCCCAAATATTGACGATGACACCAACATGCAATGACCTATGCGTTTTGAATGACACAATCGTATGTTTTACATCCACTGTTAAGCAGACGGTGCATATTTTGTTAAATGTTCCTTGAGTAGCCAGACATGCCTGTCGGATTTGAACCTTGAACCTCTGCAATAAATAGAGAATGTGCTTGTACTTGGCTTCCCTCAATCTGAGTGTAGGCATGACAGCCTGAATGTGTCTAACTGGCGCAGATGTTCCATTTAGAGGGGTCCACGTTTCACATGCCTACATTAGGGAGGGCATGACTGGCCGAGAAGAACCGAAGCTTCATGTGGAGCGACAGACCAGGCAGCTTCCACAGCATAGCGCAGCCGATGTAAAGATAATGCCGCCCGACTGATTCGGACCACCCACACTACACGCAGTATACCCACAAGATCTACACACACCATGTACACAGCGTACACACAGTTTGCCCACACAGTATACAAACAGTCTGTACACGCACCGTGTATACACACAGTAACAACCGCCATTCGCCACTAAGTGGCGGTGACGTCACCACGGCGCTTGTGCCAGGCTATGTGCATGGGGCAGATCCAGGTGTCATGGGTCGACTGACTTAAATGACTGGCCAATGCACCACCTGTGCCCCCGACTGCGCCAACAAACAGTGTCCACACACAATGTTCACGTTGTTGTTGAGCTCACGCACCCAATGGGTCTCTGTTCAAGAGAGGGAGCCACAGAAATGGAATCTAAATAAACTTGAACTCTAACCCTGATCTCGCTCTCTGACGTCACCCCTCATTAACTCGGCATGATATGCGAGGGGGAGGTGTCCTCCATTAGTGACGTCATGTCACCGAGGTATTGACCCCCCACCGGGATTTTGAGCGTGACGTCACGTCTGCCGATTTCCGTTCCAGTAAAGTGCTTATTTGGGACGGGGTCAGCAGCCAAGAACCATCACCTGACATGGGCCCCTCTCATTAACATAATATATTCAGTTACCCTGCTGCTCGTTGGGGAAGAGGATTGTGTGAACCCCGCAAGTGACGTCATGTCACCTGCTGCTGCCGCATGACGTCACGAGTTACCAGGTAGCTGCTGCTCCGCGCACGCTCGCTCACTGAGATCCGAGGTGAGAAGTTTACATCGTGGTGGTCGTTGTTGTTGTTGTGGTGATTGTTGTTGTGAACCCAGGTAGAGTCTCGCTCCTTCTTCCTGTCGTAGGGATATCAATTGAGTAGCAGCGAGTATGGAATCGATGTCCAGGTTGGAACATTACAACGCGCGGCCTAGCCATGCGGGGACTTGCCTCCTGCCCTCGCCTGGTTGCATTTGCTTTAATTCTCTGCTTAAGTTTAATTTGTCTTCACCTGGCTCACTACTTTGAAACTTTGTTTTACCTGAAATATTTCTACGTTTTTTTTTATTTTACCAGGCATAGCCCACTTGAGCTACACCGCTCTTTTTCAGAAGTGACCTGCCCACAACACATGGGGGCTTATCAACTTGTGGAAATCGTCTTGGTTCTTTCGGTAAAGTCACGTAGAAGGGAAGTAATACAATAATAAAAATAAAACATAATAAAATAATTCTCACGACGTTTCAGCCACAACGCAAGCAGCCGTCCTCAGGTGAAAACCCAGGTCTGTCGACAGACCTGGAATTTCATCTGAGGGACGGGTGCTTGCGTTGTGGCCGAAACGTCGTGAGAATTATTTTATTATGTTTTATTTTGATTAGTTTATTACTTCCCTTCTACGTGACTTTACCGAAAGAACCAAGAAGATGAATCCCTGCAGTCACGGAAGCTTTAAATCGAAATTTAACGTGTGGAAATGTTTATCGGTCAAATACTCTAAACGCGTGGTGATGTTGACTCTAAATGTGCAGGGAAAACCGCAGGATCCAGAGGAGAATCCACGCGACCACGGAGAGAGAGGGACACGCAAACTCCAAATATACAGCCATAATACAGGTTTGTTTGTGTGAGATCGCGTAAATAAATCAATGTGCCGTTAGCCCCGCCATCACCCGACACAGCCAATTAGTAAGAGGTTTGTCAGGTAAACAGAACGTGGCCAATGCGTCACTAGTACAGCACTAGTGTGTAGTGTAGTGTATAGTATAGTGTATAGTAGTGTATAGTGTAGTGTATAGTTTAGTGTAGTGTATAGTTGTGTATAATGTAGTTAATAGGCCTCTTCAGCCACCAGCGTGCCTGCAGAAGACGTGGATGTCCTTCCTAGATCTTCGTTCGCGAAGCCAAGCCATGATGATGATGAGTGTATAGTAGTGTATAGTGTAGTGTACTAGTACATCTCATCGGTGTGTTGGAGAGCCAAGCCACAACATTTACAATCTGAGTACAACGTTTTGACACTAATTCCAACCATCTTCATCAGACGACAGCCAAATGTTGTGGCTTGGCTCTGTGGAAATAGAAATCGGCTCGTTGGGTTAATAGCGCAGCACGTTAACCGTTGCACTACCGCTCCCCACTCACGCACAAACTTTATCGGAAGTATAGTATCCAGTAATAACTTAAGTTTCCCGGCTTAGCTCAGGTCTCGGTAATCAAACATTAAGAGTAATGTCTTGCCATGCTGGCTTTCATTACAATTGAATTCTGCCAATGAAGTCTGTAGATGTGTGTATATTGTCACGGTTTTGTGGTTGTGTTATACAATAGCAGGGCTTATTTGTTTCATAATAATGAGGACAACTTTTAAATACGTTGCCCTTGGAGAGCTTCAGGATAGACAATATTTGATGTTTTGCCATCTGGTGGTGATGGCACAATTTGGTTCACAAAAAAACGTTCACATGCACAAAGTTTGCTTTATGTAGATTTTTCACATATTTTGTCTTGCAAATGTTTTTGTATATGGTTTCTCAATGTTTATTTCAATTGCGTAATTTATTATTTATTTTCTTTTTACCTCAGGCCATTATTTACTTAAAGCTTAATTTTTGAATATTGCACTTTTGGCTTTGCGAGGCACTTTCCCAGATCGTAGTCTCTGATATTCAAGGGGCTGAGGATTACGGATTTTCAGCAGAAACTAGATCTCTGCTTTATTGATGTAATTAAGGCAAATAGTACCATATAGAGTATTGGGGCTTTGGGTTCTTTGTTTTTTATGTCTGCCTCTGCTCACATTCTTTGATGATTTTTATGATTTTGGGAAAGCCCGTCTAAAGCTGCGTGACCAGGAATCGGAGCCATTTCCTGTTCAACTTGGCTTGTGACAGAAATTCACGCTGGCCCCATTCATTACATTACAGAGCATCTTCAATAATTGTCGTTTGAGAAGCTCTCAATGGCCATAGAAATAAATTGCATTTGTTACGGTTAAAATGGTACGCGCATCGATGCCTGCTTATAGTTAAGGGATCGTTCCCTGGTCAACCATGTTATATCTGCTGATGATCTGGTCATGGCTACTCAATGAAATGGGGTTAGAGAATCTTGTTCTGTGCTTGGATAATTCCATCATGAAATGGGGCCTTTCGTATGTTCCACAAAAATAAATCACCTGCCTGGGAATTTGATTTTATACAAGACTGTACCTGCTCAACTCTCCATGAGTAATCAGGCAGTTCTGCAAGTGGTGGAGGAGCTCCCATGCATGGCTAATGTGTTCACGACCAGCTCTGGTTTGACAACCAAAGTCTCACTTTAAATTTGTCTAGCAGCATTCTTTCATTAGACTGTGTAACACTGTGAAAGCTGCCTGGACTTTTGCTCCATACAAAGCTGTGAGTGTCCATCGCCCAGGTCTAGTCTGTCTGAGACCATCCCCTCTCCCTGTCATGTTGGCATCGCACCCGCCTCTCACCCTTCGTCCTGTGGATGGTGGGTGCACAGGACGGTGCCACGCAGCCTTTCCAGGTTGAGCCCAAATGGGTTACGTGGGTCACCTAGCCACCAGGCATCGTTCCATGAGTGATATCAATATATAATATCTGTAAGGATGCCCCCTAATAGACTGTCCCTGGAACTCTACCAGGCACGTCCCACTGGGGGACGTCCCAGGGGCCTGGCCCAGGACATTCTGGTGGGAATACGTCGCTTGGCTGGCTTTGGGAACGCTTGGGAATTCCCCAGGAAGAGCTCGTCTGTCGCCAGGGAAAGGGAGGTCTGGACTGCCCTACTGAATGTGCTGCCACCACAAACCTCACCAAGACAAGAGGATTTAGAAATAAATGAACGAATAAAGCTGTCAGTCTTCTTGGCCACAGATATTACTCCTTTCTCTGTGGATGCACAATATGAACTTATTTTAAGGACTGTATGTTCTGGCTTTTTATTAAGGCTGGCCTCCCTATGATCCCCTTTATTGAACCAAACAAGATTGTATTATAACCTTACAGAGCCCTAAAATATCAGTACAAAATATCATCTGAAACTTTGGCAGGCGAGGCTGCATTGGTTGGGTCATGAATTCCGCATAAACAGACAGCATGCACAATCATCTTCTGTTAGTCCAGATGTTACGGGCTAAACGGGCATGGCATTGGCTAGAGAAGAGATTGGAGGATGTGGAGTTGATCAGACCTGCTGTCAAGATCAGCCTCTCGAAGAGGCCCGTGACGTATGCTGCAGGGCAGTTGGAGGTATTTGCTCTGCAACAACAATGAGGTTGGAGTAGCAATGCTCACATGAATGGGTGGAATGCTGGGTGCCTCAAATGCAGCAAGACAGCAGGATGCACAGCTGGTGCATCTGTTAATCATTTCAGTCAACCCTTGACACCTGGATCATTCCCATGACCTGCTGACAAGTGATCCACACTTACATGGCATTCATGTGAAATATGTGTATGTAAGAGTTTATGTGGGGAGCGGTGGCGCAGTTTTTATACTGTGTAACAAAAAAAACATTTGTTCCTGGGTGGTATGTGTTATTTCCTAATTGCTTTTGCCTCTAAAGTACAAAAAATGGATATTATTCCCCACAAACTTTGCTTTTGTGACCAGGACAGTGATATTTAGAAATGTATCTCTTTTCAATGAGAAAATAGGTGAATTAGTTTTTTTAGTTCTTGTATAATTCTGGTCACAAAAGCAATGTTTGTGGGGAATAAGCCATTTTCTAGACATTTTGGCATAAGCAATAAAAAAATAACAATTAGTACCCAGGAACAAAAATTGTGTTACATAAGTGTTATCACAATTAAAGTTTGATTATCGCTGACAACAAACGTGATTGATTGGTGAAAACTTCACTTATTGTGGGGAAGCATTATTACGGAGCATATGAAGGTGGCCAGGCATGGTTCTGAACACACCACCTTTTTACCATGCCATTGTGTGTTACAGTGTCAAGTTTGTATTTGCTGTAAAGTATATTAACTCGATTGAACACAGAGGTTAAATCTAAACAATAGTTTATTTTAGTTTTCCTTTGGAACTTTTTACGAGAATGGAAACAGGAAATTAACACAGCACATATGCAGCTGAAATTAGATCTGATCATCCCAGCATTCAAGGAAATCTGAGCCTGGCTTCACACCTTTAAGTTGTGATTGAACATTAATTTATGCATAATACAAATAGTATTATTTTCAACACCCTTTATGACGTTAGCTGCATTTTGCTTTCATAAATATTCCTTTTGTAGCCAGACAACTGAAATTGTGTGCTTGGAGTTTTAGGTTAACAGTCATTTTTAAGATACTAGGGCTTCCAGGCTGACCATTTGCCCTCTCATTGTGTGCCCATGTGATGAATTTGGGAATCTTTTTCACTCTTATCATGAATATATGAATGAGTATAGACGTGCAAGTCATGTGTGACTGTGTATATATGCATTCTTTTGTGCCTCTATACTGACGTAGATGGTCTGGATATTAATTTTTTTCTGTCTGCAGCTGATGCTTCCTCTGGCACTTCCTCTGCAGAATTGGTCTGATGGAGCAAAGGCACTCAGCACAGCTCGGTGCAAAAAGGCAACAATGCAACCAGTGTGCATACAGCACGGATCATGTTAAACATCTGATACAGCACCAGAGAACTCACGCAGGAGAGAAACCCTTCAAGTGCAGTCTGTGCGGGAAGGCGTTTTCACAGTCATCTGGTCTTGTATCACACCAGAGAACACACACGGGAGATAAACCCTTCAAGTGCAGTGTGTGTGGGAAGGCATTTTCACGTAAATCTACTCTTAAAAAACACTGGATAATACACACAGGATAAAAACCCTTCAGTTGCAATCTGTGTGAGAAGGCGTTTGCACATTCACAACATCTTAAAATACACCAGAGAACTCACACGGGAGAGAAACCCTTCAGTTGCACTTTGTGTGGGAAGGCGTTTGCACAATCATCACATCTTCAAGCACACCAGAGAACACACACGGGAGAGAAACCCTTCAGTTGCACTCTGTGTGGGAAGGCGTTTGCACAATCACCATATCTTAAATTACACCAGAGAACACACACGGGAGAGAAACCCTTCAAGTGCACTGTGTGTGGTAAGGCGTTTGCACATTCACAATATCTTCAATTACACCAGAGAACACACACGGGAGAGAAACCCTTCAGTTGCACTCTGTGTGGGAAGGCGTTTGCACGGTCATCAATTCTTAAAAGACACCAGAGGACACACAAGCATCAGAAGATCCCCAAGAAATGGAGTCTGAAATTGGCTTGTGAAAGTCAAAGTGCTGCAGTGAGCCCATCCCTCATGAAACCAGAAGTGAATCCCAGCTTGGACACTTTTAAAGGTATCAAGGTGAAATGTGAAGAGGCGAAGGTGAAATGTGAAGAAATGATGAAGAGCGAAGAAGTAAAGGTGAAATGTGAGAAAGTGATGGTGAAAAGCGAAAAAGTGACGGTAAACTGTGAAGATGAAGATTCAACTCGAAAATCGTACCTTCACATCGATGGAGGCAACGTGAAGCAGGAGGAGAATTCTGACTTCGAGGCAGAGCTAGGCAACTCCCAGCAGTTTGTGGAAGTGGAGGTGTGGGTGGACTTCTTAGACAATACAAAGTCAAATGGAGACCCGGTAGATGGGTAGGCTTGAGACAATGAATCTCCAATAGATGCACCTTTGTCACAGGCCTTTAATGAAAAGAACGTGAAATTGAACACTGAATTCCTGGGTTCAACCTGCAGAGTAAGAGCGGCGAGTATTTGTTGACCTGTGGGTTGGGTAGATGAATAATCAGGAGCAAGAGCCAAGAAGCTTCCAAGTATTCCACTGTTATATTTATATTTGCATTGATATGGTGCTTGCTTAATTGCGTCAGCAACTCAGTTTCATATCTCATCACAAACACTCGAAGAGCACCTTCAAGTGGCAGCTGCCTCAGTGTCATAAGGTGACACTGCTGTCACCTGCATGTGAGCATGAGTCTGTCAGTAGGGGGTGATGATTGATGTGTAATCTTCATTATGTAATTTCTGGATCATGTTTGAAATTGCCCAAATATTGGCCATGACACCAACATGCAATGACCTATGCGTTCTGAATGACACAATCGTATGTTTTACATCCACTGTTAAGCAGACGGTGCATATTTTGTTAAATGTTCCTTGAGTAGCCAGACGTGCCTGTCGGATTTGAACCTTGAACCTCTGCAATAAATAGAGAATGTGCTTCTACTTGGCTTCCCTCAATCTGAGTGTAGGCATGACAGCCTGAATGTTTCTAACTGGCGCAGATGTTCCATTTAGAGGGGTCCACGTTTCACATGCCAACAGAAGGGAGGGCAAAACTGGCCGAGAAGAACCGAAGCTTCATGTGGAGCGACAGACCAGGCAGCTTCCACACAGCATAGCGCAGCCGATGTAAAGATAATGCCGCCCGACTGATTCGGACCACCCACACACTGTACACACGCAGTGTACCCACAAGGTCTACACACACCATGTACACAGCGTACACACAGTTTACCCACACAGTATACAAACAGTCTGTACACGCACAGTGTAAACACATAGTCATCATCATCATGGCTTGGCTTCGCGAACGAAGATCTAGGAAGGACATCCACGTCTTCTGCAGGCACGCTGGTGGCTGAAGAGGCCTATGCGGGACAAGCAGGTCCTGCCACAACAGCTGCAAGTATAGGTCTCATCTGGGATGGGTGCTGAGGGATCATGGTTCTTCCTCCTCCTTTTGTCCTCCATACGGGCCCTGCGGGTATCTTCGAAGAAGGAGGTGGCCTGGTGGACTGTGTGCCGCCAGGAGTTGCGATCAGCTGCTTGTGTTGCCCACTGACGGTGATCGATGCAGCAAGCAGTGAGGGACTTCTTCAGGGAGTCTTTGTATCGCTTTCGTGGTGCCCCTATGTCGCGATGGCCAGAGGACAGTTCCCCATACATCACGATCTTAGGCAAGCGGTGGTTCTCCATCCTGGCGATATGCCCGGCCCAACGAAGCTGTGTCTTGAGGACCATGGCCTCAATGCTGATGACCTTCGCTGACTTGAGGACTTCAGTGTTGGCGACGAAGTCACTCCAGTGAATATTGAAGATTGTGCGGAGGCAGCGCTGATGGAAACGCTCGAGGAGACTCAGGTGACGACGGTACGTGACCCAGGACTCAGCGCCATACAGGAGAGTGGTCAGCACAACAGCTTTGTAGACGTTGACCTTTGTGGCTCTTTTAAGGTTTCTGTTGTTCCAGACACGTTTGTATAGTCTGCCAAATGCACTGTTTGCCTTGGCCAGCCTGTTGTCGACTTCGTTGTCGATCTTGGCGTCAGACGAGATGACGCACCCCAAGTAGCTGAACTGGTGGACAGCTTTCAGTTCTGTTTGTTCAATGAAGATGCTTGGTGGATGGTGCTCCTCATGGGGTGCGGACTGATGAAGAACTTCAGTCTTCCTCAGGCTGACTTCAAGGCCGAAGATCTGAGCTGTTTTCGCGAAACAGGACGTAATTCGCTGCATAGCTGCCTCTGTATGAGCAAGGAGGGCGGCATCGTCAGCAAAAAGCAGCTCCCTGATCAGTTGCTCCATGGTCTTTGTGTGGGCCTGCAAACGCCTCAGGTTGAACACGCTCCCGTCGAGACGAAAACGGATGTATACGCCATCAGCGTCGTCGAGGTCCTCTGTGACCTGCTGGAGCATCATGCTGAACAAAATGGTGAACAGCGTGGGAGCAAGAACACAGCCCTGTTTCACGCCGTTTGCAATAGGGAAGGGCTGCGAGAGATTGTTGCTATTTCTGACTTGTCCAAGCTGATCTTCATGAAGCTGGACGATCATGGTGAGGAACTTCGGTGGGCAGCCTAGCTTGTCCAGGATTTTCCAAAGTCCCTGCCTGCTCACGGTGTCAAACGCTTTTGTCAGGTCCACAAAGGTGAAGTACAGTGCTTTGTTTTGCTCCCGGCACTTTTCCTGAATCTGCCTCAGGACAAACACCATGTCTGTGGTTCCCCGGTTGGCTCTAAAGCCACACTGGGTCTCTGGGAGGTGATCTTCAGCTATTGCGGGTACCAGTCTATTCAGCAGTACTCTTGCGAGGATTTTGCCGGCGACGGACAGAAGTGTTATGCCACGATAATTGGAACAGTCTGATTTCTCCCCTTTGTTCTTGTACAGGGTGATGATGACTGCATCTTTGAGATCTTGAGGGAGTTTACCCTGCTCCCAGCAGCAGACGAAGAATTCATGGAGTTTGGTGTGCAGTGCTGGGCCTCCGTTCTTCCATACTTCAGGAGGGATGCCATCGACTCCTGCAGCTTTACCACTCTTCAGCTGTTTAATGGCTTCCTCAGTCTCTTGTAATGTTGGTGCCACATCCAGTTCGGTTTTCACTGGTTGTTGTGGGATGCGGTCAATCGCTGGTTCTTGGACTGAGCGGCTAGCATTGAAGAGCGTGTAGAAGTGCTCAGACCAGCGGTTCAGGATTGAGTCCTTTTCAGTGAGCAGTTTTTTCCCGTCTGCACTCCGCAGGGGGCTCAGGATTTGGTACGAGGGGCCATATACCGCTTTTAGGGCTTCGTAGAATCCCCTGTAGTCGCCAGTATCAGCGCAAACCTGAGTTTTTACTGCGAGGTTGGTCCACCACTCGTTCTGAATCTCTCGAAGCTTGCGCTGGATGATGCTGCATTCCAGGCGGAAGGCTGCTTTTTTGTGCGGGCAGGATGGTCGGGCCAGGTGGGCCTGGTGTGCTGATCTCTTCTTTGACAGCAGCTCCTGGACTTCTAAGTTGTTCTCATCGAACCAATCTCTGTTTTTCTTCGTGGAGAATCCGAGGGTATCTTCAGATGTTTGCAGAACAACAGTTTTGATGCGGTCCCACAGCACTTCAGGAATCGGAGGCGAGTCTCCTAGGCAGCTCGGTTCCTCTAGCCTAGATCGTAACAACCGCCATTCGCCACTAAGTGGCGGTGACGTCACCACGGCGCTTGTGCCAGGCTATATGCACGGGGCAGATCCAGGTGTCATGGGTCGACTGAATTAAATGACTGGCCAATGCATCACCTATGCCCCCGACTGCGCCAACAAACAGTGTACACACACAATGTTCACGCACACAATAATGTTCACGTTGTTGTTGAGCTCACGCACCCAATGGGTCTCTGTTCAAGAGAGGGAGCCATAGAAATGGAATCTAAATAAACTCGAACTCTAACCCTGATCTCGCTCTGACGTCACCACTCATTAACTCGGCGTGATGCGCGAGGGGGAGGTGGCCCCCACTAGTGACGTCATGCCACCAAGGTATATACCCCCCAAATCCCCCTCCACCGGGATTTTGGGCGTGACGTCACGTCTACCGATTTCCGTTCCAGTAAAATGCTTTTATGGGACGGGGTCAGCAGCCAAGCACCATCACCTGATATGGGCCCCTCTCATTAACATAATATATGCAGTTACCCTGCTGCTCGTTGGGGGAGGGGATTGTGTGAACCTCGCTAGTGACGTCATGTCACCTCCTGCTGCCACATGACGTCACGAGTTACCAGGTAGCTGCTGCTCCGCGCACGCTCGCTCACTGCGATCCGAGGTGAGAAGTTTACATCGTGGTGGTTGTTGTTGTTGTGGTGATTGTTGTGAACCCAGGTAGAGCCTCGCTCCTTCTCCCTCGTAGGGATATCAATTGAGGAGCAGCGAGTATGGAATCGATGTCCAGGTTGGAACATTACAACGCGGGGCCTAGCCATGCGGGGCCTTGCCTTCTGCCCTCGCCTGATTGCATTTACTTTAATTCTCTGCTTAAGTTTAATTTGTCTTCACCTGGCTCACTACTTTGAAACTTTGTTTTACTTTAAATATTTCAACGTTTTTTTTTATTTTACCAGGCATAGCCCACTTGAGCTACACCGCTCGTTTTCAGAAGCGACCTGCCCACAAAGCAGTGGGCTTATCAACGTGTGGAAATGTTTATCGGTCAAATACTCTAAACGCGTGGTGATGTTGACTCTAAATGTGCAGGGAAAACCGCAGGATCCGGAGGAGAATCCACGCGACCACGGAGAGAGAGGGACACGCAAACTCCAAATATACAGCCATAATCCAGGTTTGTTTGGGATTGATCGCGTAAATAAATCAATGTGCCGTTAACCCCGCCACCACCCGACACAGCCATTTAGTAAGAGGTTTGTCAGGTAAACAGAACGTGCCCAATGCGTCACTAGTACAGCACTAGTGTGTAGTGTAGTGTACTAGTACATCTCATCGGTGTGTTGGAGAGCCAAGCCACAACATTTACAATCTAAGTACAACGTTTTGACAGTAATTCCAACCAGCTTCATCAAACGACAGCCAAATGTTGTGGCTTGGCTCTGGGAATAGAAATCGGCTCGCTGGGTTCATAGCGCAGCACGCTAACCGTTGCACTACTGCTCCCCACTCACACACAAACTTCATCGGAAGTATAGTATTTATCCAGCAATAACTAAGTTACCCGGCTTAGCTCAGGTCTCAGTAATCAAACATTAAGAGTAATGCCTCTGCTTTTTTATGTAATTAAGGTCTATCGTACCATATCGAGGCTTGGGGTTTTGGGTTGTTCTTTGTTTTTTATGTCTCTGGCTCTGCTCACATTCATTGACGATTTTTATGATTTTGGGCAAGCCCGTCTAAAGCTGCGTGACCAGGAGTTGGAGCCATTTGCTGTTCAATTTGGCTTGTGACAGAAATTCACTCTGCCCCCATGCATTGCATTACATAGCATCTTTATTAATTATGTAATTTGAGAAGCTCACAATAGCCATATAAATAATTGCATTCGTTACAGTTAAAATGATACGCGCATCGATGCCTGGTTATAGTTAAGGGATCGTTCCCTGGTCAACCATGTTATATCTGCTGATGATCTGGAAATGGCTACTCAATGAGATCGGGTTAGATAATCTCGTTCTGTGCCCGGATAATTCCATCATGAAAGGTGGCCTTGCGTATGTTCCACCAAAATAAATCACCTGCCTGGGAATTTCATGTCATACAACACTGTACCTGCTCAACTCTCCATGAGTAATCAGGCAGTTCTGCAAGTAATGGAGGAGCTCCCATACCTGGTTAATGTGTTCACGACCAGCTCTGGTTTGGCAGCCAAAGTCTCACTTTAAATTTGTCTAGCAGCATTCTTTCATTAGACTGTGTAACACTGTGTGGAAGCTGCCTGGACTTTTGCGCCATACAAAGCTGTGAGTGTCCATCACCAAGGTCTAGTCTGTCTGAGACCATCCCTCTCCCTGCCATACTGGCGTCGCACCCGCCTCTCACTCTTCGTACTGTGGATGGTGGGCGCACAGGACGGTGCCACGCAGCCATTCCAGGCTGGGTCCAAATGGGTTACGTGGGTCACCGAGCCATCAGGCCTCATTCCACGAGTGATATCAATATACAATATCTGTAACGAGGCCCCCCAATAGACTGCCCCTGGAACTCTATCGGGCACGTCCCACTGATGGAAGTCCCCGGGGCCCGGGCCTGGACTTGCTGGTGGGAATATGTCGCTTGGCTGATTTGGGAATGCCTGGGAATTCCCCAGGAAGATCCAGAGTCTGTCGCCAGGGAAAGGGAAGTCTGGACTGCCCTACTAAATCTGCTGCCGCTACAACCCTCACCAAGACAAGAGGATTTAGAAATAAACGAACAAACAAAGCTGCGAGTCTTCTTGGCCACAGATATTACTCCTTTCTCTGTAGATGCAAAATATTAACTTATTTAAAGGACCGTCTGTTCTGGCTTATAATTAAGACTGGCCAGCCTATGATCCCCTCTATTGAACCAAACAAGATTGTATTATAACCTTACAGAGCCCTAAAATATCAGTACAGAATATAATCTGAGACTTTGGCAGGGGAGGCTGCATTGGTTGGGTCATGAATTCCGCATAAACAGACAGCATGCACAATCATCTTCTGTTAGTCCAGATGTTACGGGCTAAACGGGCATGGCATTGGCTAGAGAAGAGATTGGAGGATGTGGAGTTGATCAGACCTGCTGTCAAGATCGGCCTCTCGAAAAGGCCCATGACGTATGCTGCAGGGGAGTTGGAGGTATTTGCTCTGCAACAACAATGAGGTTGGAGTAGCAACGATCACATGAATGGGTGGAACGCTGGATGCCTCAAATGCAGCAAGACAGCAGGAAGCACAGCTGGTGCGTCTGTTAATCATCTCAGTCAGTCATCCCTTGACACCTGGATCATTCTCATGACATGCTGACAAGTGATCCACACTTACATGGCATTCATGTGAAATATATGTGTATGTAAGAGTTTATCTATGTGGGGAGTGGTGGCGCAGTTTTTCCACTGTGTAACAAAAAAAAATGTCTTGTTCCTGTATGTGTTATTTCCTAATTGCTTTTGCCTCTTAAGTACAAAAAATGGCTATTCCCCACAAACTTTGCTTTTGTGACCAGGACAGTGATATTTAGAAATATACCTCTTTTCAATGAAAAAACAGGTGAATTTGTTATTTTCGTTCACGTACAATTCTGGTCACAAAAGCAAAATTTGTGGAGAATAATAGCCAATTTCTAGACTCTTAGGCATAAGCAATAAAAAAAATAACACTTAGTACCCAGGAACAAAAATTGTGTTACATAGTGTTATCACAATTAAAGTTTGATTATCTCTGACAACAAACGTGATTGATTCATGAAAACTTAACTTATTGTGGGGAAGCATTAATAATGAGCATATGAAGGTGGCCAGGCATGGTTCTGAACACACCACCACCTTTTTTCCATGCCAGTGTGTGTTACAGTGTCAAGTTTGTATTTGCAGTAAAGTATATTAACTCTTTTGAACACGTTGGTTAAATCAAAACAATAGTTTATTTTAGTTTTCCTTTTGGGCTTTTCATAATAATGGAAACGGGAAGTTAACACAGCACATATGCAGCTGAAGTTAGATCTGTTCATCCCAGCATTCAAGGAAATCTGAGCCTGGCTTCATGCCTCTAAGTTAGCGATTGAACATTAATTTATGCATTTCTGCATAATAAAAATAGTATTATTTTCAACACCCTTTTCTATGTTAGCTGCATTTTTCTTTCATAAATATTCTTTTTGTAGCCAGAAAACTGAAATTGTGTGCTTGGAGTTTTAGGTTAACATTCATTTTGAAGATACTAGGGCTTCCAGGTTGACCATTGGCCCTCTGATTGTGTGCCCGTGTGATGAATTTGGGAATCTTTTTCATATTATCATGAATATATGAATGAGTATAGACATGCAAGTCATGTGTGACTGTATATATGCATTCCTTTGTGCCTCAATACTGACGTAGATAGTGTGGATATTCTCTTTTTTCTGTCTGCAGCTGACGCTTCCTCTGCAGAATTGGTTTGATGGAACAAAGGCACTCAGCGCAGCTCGGTACAAAAAGGCAACAACGCGACCAGCGTGCATACAGCATGGATCGTGTTGGACATTTAACACAGCACCAGAGAACTCACACAGGAGAGAAACCCTTCAAGTGCACTGTGTGTGACAAGGCATTTTCATATCCATCAGTTCTAAGGAACCACCAGAGAACACACACGGAAGAAAAACCCTTCAAGTGCAGTGTGTGTGGGAAGGCATTTTCATATTCATCTGCTCTTAAAAAACACCGGAGAACACACACAGGAGAAAAACCCTTCAAGTGCAGTCTGTGCGCGAAGGCGTTTTCACAGTCATCTGCTCTTGTATTACATCAGAGAACACACACGGGAGAGAAACCCTTCAGTTGCACTCTGTGTGGGAAGGCGTTTGCACGTTCACAAAATCTTAAAATACACCAGAGAACACACACAGGAGAGAAACCCTTCAAGTGCACTGTGTGTGACAAGGCATTTTCACATTCATCAGTTCTTAGGATCCACCAGAGAACACACACGGGAGAGAAACTCTTCAGGTGCAGTCTGTGCGGGAAGGCGTTTTCACAGTCATCTGGTCTTGTATCGCACCAGAGAACACACACGGGAGATAAACCCTTCAAGTGCAGTGTGTGTGGGAAGGCATTTTCAGATAAATCTCCTCTTAAAAAACACCGGATAACACACACAGGAGAAAAACCCTTCAAGTGTAGTCTGTGCGACAAGGCGTTTTCACAGTCATCTGCTCTTGTATTACATCAGAGAAGTCACACGAGAGAGAAACCCTTCAGTTGCACTTTGTGTGGGAAGGCGTTTGCACATTCACCATATCTTAAATTACACCAGAGAACACACACTGGAGAGAAACCCTTCAAGTGCACTGTGTGTGGGAAGGCGTTTGCACATTCACAACATCTTCAATTACACCAGAGAACACACACGGGAGAGAAACCCTTCAAGTGCACTGTGTGTGACAAGGCATTTGCACAGTCATCAGGTCTTCATAGACACCAGAGAACACACACGGGAGAGAAACCCTTCAGTTGCACTCTGTGTGGGAAGGCGTTTGCATAGTCATCAATTCTTAAAAGACACCAGAGGACACACAAGCATCAGAAGATCCCCAAGAAATGGAGTCTGAAATCGGCTTGTGAAAGTCAAAGTGCTGCAATGAGCCCATCCCTCATGAAACCAGAAGTGAATCCCAGCTTGGACACTTTTAAAGGTATCAAGGTGAAATGTGAAGAGGCGAAGGTGAAATGTGAAGAAGTGATGAAGAGCGAAGAAGTGAAGGTGAAATGTGAAGTGATGGTGAAGAGCGAAAAAGTGACGGTAAACTGTGAAGATGAAGATTCAACTCCAAAATCGTACCTTCACATCGATGGAGACAACGTGAAGCAGGAGGAGAATTCTGACTGCGAGGCAGAGCTAGGCAACTCCCAGCAGTTTGTGGAAGTGGAGGTGTGGGTGGACTTCTTAGACAATACAAAGTCAAATGGAGACCCGGTAGATGGGTAGGCTTGAGACAATGAAGCTCCAATAGATTCACCTTTGTCACAGGCCTTTAATGAAAAGAACGTGAAATTGAACACTGAATTCCTGGGTTCAACCTGCAGAGTAAGAGCGGCGAGTATTTGTTGACCTGTGGGTTGGGTAGATGAAGTATCAGGATCAAGAGCCAATAAGCTTCTAAGTATTCCACTGTTATATTTATATTAGCATTGATATGGTGTTTAATTGCCTCAGCAACTCAGTTTTATATCTCATCACAAACACTCGAAGAGTACCTTCAAGTGGCAGCTGCCTCTGTCATAAGGTGACTCTGCTGTCACCTGCATGTGGGCATGAGTCTGTCAGTAGGGGGTGATGATGTGTAATCTTCATTATGTAATTTCTGGATAATGTTTGAAATTGCCCAAATATTGTCCATGACACCAACATGCAATGACCTATGCGTTTTGAATGACACAATCTTAAGCAGACGGTGCATATTTTGTTAAATGTTCCTTGAGTAGCCAGACGTGCCTGTCGGATTTGAACCTTGAACCTCTGCAATAAATAGAGAATGTGCTTCTACTTGGCTTCCCTCAATCTGAGTGTAGGCATGACAGCCTGAATGTGTCTAACTGGCGCAGATGTTCCATTTAGAGGGGTCCACGTTTCACATGCCTACATTAGGGAGGGCATGACTGGCCGAGAAGAACCGAAGCTTCATGTGGAGCGACAGACCAGGCAGCTTCTACACAGCATAGCGCAGCCGATGTAAATATAATGCCACCCGACTGATTCGGACCACCCACACTACACGCAGTATACCCACAAGATCTACACACACCATGTACACAGCGTACACACAGTTTGCCCACACAGTATACAAACAGTCTGTACACACACCGTGTATACACACAGTAACAACCGCCATTCGCCACTAAGTGGCGGTGACGTCACCACGGCGCTTGTGCCAGGCTATGTGCACGGGGCAGATCCAGGTGTCATGGGTCGACTGACTTAAATGACTGGCCAATGCACCACCTGTGCCCCCGACTGCGCCAACAAACAGTGTCCACACACAATGTTCACGTTGTTGTTGAGCTCACGCACCCAATGGGTTTCTGTTCAAGAGAGGGAGCCACAGAAATGGAATCTAAATAAACTTGAACTCTAACCCTGATCTCGCTCTCTGACGTCACCCCTCATTAACTCGGCATGATATGCGAGGGGGAGGTGTCCTCCATTAGTGACGTCATGTCACCGAGGTATTTACCCCCCACCGGGATTTTGAGCGTGACGTCACGTCTGCCGATTTCCGTTTCAGTAAAGTGCTTATTTTGGACGGGGTCAGCAGCCAAGAACCATCACCTGACATGGGCCCCTCATTAACATAATATATTCAGTTACCCTGCTGCTCGTTGGGGAAGAGGATTGTGTGAACCCCGCAAGTGACGTCATGTCACCTGCTGTTGCCGCATGACGTCACGAGTAACCAGGTAGCTGCTGCTCCGCGCACGCTCGCTCACTGAGATCCGAGGTGAGAAGTTTACATCGTGGTGGTTGTTGTGGTGGTTGTTGTTGTAAGCCCAGGTAGAGCCTCGCTCCTTCTCCCTCGTAGGGATATCAATTGAGTAGCAGCGAGTATGGAATCGATGTCCAGGTTGGAACATTACAACGCGGGGCCTAGCCATGCGGGGCCTTGCCTCCTGCCCTCGCCTGATTGCATTTGCTTTAATTCTCTGCTTAAGTTTAATTTGTCTTCACCTGGCTCACTACTTTGAAACTTTGTTTTTACTTTCAATATTTCTACGTTTTTTTATTTTACCAGGCATAGGCCACTTGAGCTACACCGCTCGTTTTCAGAAGCGACCTGCCCACAACACAGTGGGCTTATCAACGTGTGGAAATCGTCTTGGTTCTTTCGGTAAAGTCACGTAGAAGGGAAGTAATAAAATAATCAAAATAAAACATAATAAAATAATTCTCACGACGTTTCGGCCACAACGCAAGCAGCCGTCCTCAGGTGAAAACCAGGTGTCGACAGACCTGGTTTTCACCTGAGGGACGGGTGCTTGCGTTGTGGCCGAAACCTTCGTGAGAATTATTTTGTTTTATTTTGATTATTTTATTACTTCCCTTCTACGTGACTTTACCGAAAGAACCAAGAAGATGAACCCCTGCAGTCACGAAAGCTTACATCGAAATTTAACGTGTGGAAATGTTTATCGGTCAAATACTCTAAACGCGTGGTGATGTTGACTCTAAATGTGCAGGGAAAACCGCAGGATCCGTCGGAAAATCCACGCGACCACGGAGAGAGAGGGACACGCAAACGCCAAATATACAGCCATAATACAGGTTTGTTTGTGTGAGATCGTGTAAATAAATAAATGTGTCGTTCACCCCGCTACCACCCGATACATCCAATTAATAAGGGGTTTGTCACGTAAACAGAACGTGGCCAATGCGTCACTAGTACAGCACTAGTGTGTAGTGTATAATACTGTAGTGTATAGTAGTGTGTAGTGTATAGTAGTGTATAGTGTAGTGTACTAGTACATCTCATCGGTGTGTTGAAGAGCCAAGCCACAACATTTACAATCTGAGTACAGCGTTTTGACACTAATTCCAACCATCTTCATCAGACGACAGCCAAATGTTGTGGCTTGGCTCTGGGAATAGAAATCGGCTCGTTGGGTTAATAGCGCAGCACGCTAACCGTTGCACTACCGCTCCCCACTCACGCACAAACTTTATCGGAAGTATAGTATCCAGTAATAACTAAGTTTCCCGGCTTAGCTCAGGTCTCGGTAATCAAACATTAAAAGTAATGTCTTGCCATGCTGGCTTTATTAGAATAATTTAATTCTGCCAAAGAAAGCTGTAAATGTGTATATTGTCACGGTTTTGTGGTTGTGTTATACAATAGCGGGGCTTGTTTGTTTCATGAGGACAGCTTTTAAATACGTTGCCCTTGGAGAGCTTCAGGATAGACAATGTTGGATTTTTGCCATCGGGTGGTGTTGGCACAATTTGGTTCCCAAAAAAACGTTCATATGCACAAAGTTTGCTTTATTTATATAGATTTTTCCCATATTTTGTCTTGTGTATGGTTTCTCAATGTTCATTATAATTGTTTAGTTTTTTAATTTTCCTTTTACCTCATGCCATTATTTAGGTAAGGCTTAAGTATTGAATATCGCACTTTTGGCTTTGTGAGGCACTTTCCCAGATCGTAACCTCTATATTCCAGGGGCTGAGGAGTGCCGATTTTCAGCAGAAACTATATCTCTGCTTTATTGATGTAATTAAGGCATGTAGTACCATATAGAGGCTTGGGGCTTTGGGTTCTTTGTTTTTTACGTCTCTGCCTCTACTCACATTCTTTGATGATTTTTATGATTTTGGGAAAGCCCGTCTAAAGCTGCGTGACCAGGAGTCGGAGTCATTTCCTGTTCAACTTGGCTTGTGACAAAAATTCACTCTGGCCCCATTCATTACATTACAGAGCATCTTCAATAATTATGTCGTTTGAGAAGCTCTCAATGGCCATAGAAATAAATAGCATTGGTTACGGTTAAAATGATACGCGCATCGATGCCTGCTTATAGTTAAGGGATCGTTCCTTGGTCAACCATGTTATATCTGCTGATGATCTGGAAATGGCTACTTAATGAGATGGGGTTCGATAATCTTGTTCTGTGCCTGGATAATTCCATCATGAAAGGTGGCCTTGCGTATGTTTCACCAAAATAAATCACCTGCCTGGGAATTTCATGTCATACAACACTGTACCTGCTCAACTCTCCATGAGTAATCAGGCAGTTCTACAAGTGGTGGAGGAGTTCCCATGCCTGGTTAATGTGTTCACGACCAGCTCTGGTTTGGCAGCCAAAGTCTCACTTTAAATTAGTCGAGCAGCATTCTTTCATTAGACTGTGTAACACTGTGTGGAAGCTGCCTGGACTTTTGCGCCATACAAAGCTGTGAGTGTCCATCACCAAGGTCTAGTCTGTCTGAGACCATCCCTCTCCCTGCCATACTGGCATCGCACCCGCCTCTCACTCGTCGTACTGTGGATGGTGGGCGCACAGGACGGTGCCACGCAGCCATTCCAGGCTGGGTCCAAATGGGTTACGTGGGTCACCGAGCCACCAGGCCTCATTCCACGAGTGATATCAATATACAATATCTGTAACGAGGCCCCCCAATAGACTGCCCCTGGAACTCTATCGGGCACGTCCCACTGAGGGAAGTCCCCGGGGCCCAGGCAAGTACATGCTGGTGGGGATATGTCGCTTGGCTGATTTGGGAATGCCTGGGAATTCCCCAGGAAGATCCAGAGTCTGTCGCCAGGGAAAGGGAAGTCTGGACTGCCCTACTAAATGTTCTGCCGCTACAACCCTCACCAAGACGAGAGGATTTAGAAATAAACGAACAAACAAAGCTGTGAGTCTTCTTGGCCACAGATATTACTCCTTTCTCTGTGGATGCAAAATATTAACTTACTTAAAGGACTGTCTGTTCTGGCTTATAATTAAGACTTGCCAGCCTATGATCCCCTCTATTGAACCAAACAAGATTGTATTAGAACCTTACAGATCCCTAAAATACCAGTACAGAACATAATCAGCGAGTTTATTTGGGAGGCCAAGCTGCATTGGTTGGGTCATGAATCCCGCATTAACAGACAGCATGCTCAAGCATCTTCTGTTAGTCCAGGTGTTACGAGCTAAACAGGCATGGCATTGGCTTTAGAAGAGATTGGATGATGTGAAGTTGATCACACCTGCTGATGACTGGTACCAGGAGTGTCATGATCAGCCTCTGTGGAGGAGGCCCGAGATATATGCTGCGGGTCAGTTGAAGATATTTGCTCTGCAACAACAGTGAGATCGGAGGAGCAACGCTCACATGAATGGGTGGAACGCCGGGTGCCTAAAATGCAGCAAGACAGTGTGAAGCACAGCTGGTGCATCTGTCAAACATCTCAGTCATTCATCCCTTGACACCTGGATCATTCCAATGACCTGCTAACAAGTGATCCACACTTACATGGCATTCATGTGAAATGTATGTGTAGTGAGTTCAACTGAGTCGTAGATGTACACTTGGAGGCAACACATTTATTTAACACCAACACACGGGGTAACTGCCCCTTAACAGAATAACAACCTGTGGTGGTGACCACCAGGCTAACTGCACTAATTACAACGTAACGAGCTACTACGGACCGGGACCACAGCTCGGGTCCAGTTCCACATGTTGTAGACTTGGTGGAACGTAGACGAACGTTTCTTCAGGTTGAACAACAACGCCGGTTCCTCTGGGGGACCCGGCTTATATTTTTTGCGGTGTGGCTAGCTCCGCCCTTGGCCACGACCACCTTTCAGAATCCTCAAGCAGGATCTGGACCCCGACCACGTGACCACCCCTAGCCCCCACTTTGGGCCCCTTTGTGGACTTAGCTTGTCACGTGCCCTCTCGGGTCAACCAGAGTGCCATGGCCTTTCGTAACCTCATTCCTACGGCCGGCACTCCCACACCCTATCCTGTAGGGCCGGCACTACACGCCAAGCGTGGTGCCATTCGGTGATATCAATCAGCGCTCACCGAGCCCCTTTAGGGCTAGTACTACACTCACCATAATGGTATCCGCGATGTCGTTACACCGCACGCCGTGCCTCTCTAGAGCCGGCACTACACAGTGACATCCCGCAATGTCACTACATCTGTAAGAGTTTATTTATGTGGGGAGCGGTGGCGTAGTTATTACACTGTGTAACAATAAAACATTTTTCTTCCTGGGTAGTGTTATTTCCTAATTGCATATACCTCAAAAGTACAGGAAATGCTATTATTCCCCACAAACTTTGCTTTTGTGACTAGGACAGTGATATTTTGAAATTTACCTATTTTCAATGATAAATTTGTGTCTTTTCGTTCACATAAAGTCCTGGTCACCAAAGCAAAGTTTGTGGGGAATAATAGCGATTTTCTATACTTTTTAGGCATAAGCAATAAAAAAAAATAACACTTTGTACGCAGGAACAAAAATTGTGTTACATAGTATTATCATTGTACTAGCGGTTAGTACCCGGCATTGCCCGGGCGAAAAAGGCAGACACATGTAGTTACACACGCAAATCGACTCACACACACAGAGTTACACGCACAAATCGACTCACACATACATACATAGACTGAACAAAAACCGCCATTCATCACTAAGTGGCGGTGACGTCACGACAATGCTTGTGCCAGGCTATATGCACCTTGAGGCCACATGAAGTGTCGAACGCCCGCTGGCAGGAGGTCAGGGGGCAAACCCAGATGGCACAGATCGACTGACTGAGACGACTGGCTGATGCACCACCTGTGGCCCCTACTGTGGCAACTTTCTGTGCTTTAGCCACCCGGCGCTCCGCTCGTTGTTGTGAGCGTCACTCCTCCGCCCTCCGTTGTTGTTGGAGGGTGACTGATTCCAACTGCCCAGTAGCGTCCTTCAGGAGCCTGCTCCAGAGGCCGCTCTTGACACCGTTGGTACCAGTCATCCGCAAGTGGACTCAGCTCCAAGTCATCCTGTACCAGATCACTCCATGTCTTCTCCAGCCCGTGCCGCGCCCGTTTAGCCCCCTCGATCCGGTCGAACAAAAGCTGTTTAGGCATGCGGTGGCTGGCCATGCGGGCTACATGACTCGGGCAACGCAGCCTTGCCTGCTGGAGGTCACCGATGGGACTTTGTCCACATCTTTCAAGGATTTGTGAGCTCCTCACACAATGCAGCCTGGTTAAACCCAGGATGGATCGTAGGCAGGCCATCCTAAATGTTTATAATCGGCGAAGATGTTCCATTAGGGGGTCCAAGTTTCGCAAGCATCGAGAAGGGAAGGAATGACCGTGGCCGAGAAGACCTGAAGCTTCGTACGGAGTGATAGACCAGGTAGCTTCCACACAGTGTTACGCAGCCAATGAAAAGATAATGCAGCTCGACTGATTCGGAGTGAGACCTTTGCTGTTAAACCGGAGCCGGTCATTAGCACACTGGCAAGGTATGGGAAATTGTCCACTGTCTCCACAACTAGCCCATCACCAATTAGGAGTTGTGGGGGTGGAGTGTCCAATGGTACAAAATAGCCAGGCAGGTGCTTAGTTTTGGTGAGGCTGATGGTAAGGCCTCCACCTCTTGGTGGCAAGCTCCAGGTTCAGCAGCAGCACCTCGAACTCCTCCTCCGAGTGAGTTGCAATTAGCAGATCATCGGCATACAGAACGCGGTTGAACAATAGAGTGCCATCCCTTGACCGCACCCGGGCATCGATCAGCCTCCCATTGTTTCTGTAGCAGATGGGAATTCTTCCGGTACAGGCATTGAAGGCTTGACGAACTACGTGGTCCAAATATATGTAAAATAATGTGGGAGCCAGAGGACATCCCTGTTGCACCCCAAGGTGGAAAGGGAATGGCTCTGACTGACGGCCACGTATTTAGACGCGGGCGGCTCGCCATCATGAAGGTCCTTAAGGATGGTGATTAGTGGGTCAGGGACTCGGAAAGCACAAAGAGCAACCCAGAGGCCAGGCCTACTGATGGTATCATAGGCCTTGAGCAGGTCAATAAAGCACATGCATGGACTAAGATGCACACATGGACCTACAGACACGCAAAGAAATGGAGTTACACTGACTAACACGCACATGGACTGAGACACACACATATCGACTCACACAAACACATCGACTTACAGACACACACATATGGACTCACACACACATAGACATGCACTTAAGATACACACACATATATGGATGTACACACATACAGCGACTCACACACCGACTCACACAACAATACGTGGACTCACACACACATTGACGTAAACACACATGTACTTACACACACACATATGGACTAAGACGCACACACATGGACTTACACACACACACAGCGACTGATACGCACACAAATGGACTGACACGCATACTTGGACTGACACACACACATAACCACTTTGACATACACACACATGGGGCGTTGTCCGTTATAAAATGACAGACACACACATGGGGTTAAAGACGCATGGCTCTACACGCACACACATATGGACTCAAAGACACACACATCGACGGGCACAGCAATCAGTATGGCAGTACTACGTATGAGGAAATAGCGTGACGTGAGCGATGGAAACAATATAAATTTATTGAAGAAATAATCAAATCACAGACTGACAGTGAACCGTGGCAGCGTCATAAAAGACAGCATACAAGGGAAAAATGAGCAACCTAAAAATCCAAAAAGAGTTTTGTGTACACAAACATAATTATTGTAACATGTCAACTTGTTTCATAATGGTAAACAATGAACCTGAGTTGTTATCTGCACACAATATCTGGCAACGTATTGTTTAAATAATAATAAGCAATCAACGTGAGTTCTTATCTGCACACAAACATTATTATAGTAATGTTTGTCAACTAATGTGTTTAACAATAGTAAACAATGGACTTGAGTTGTTAGCGTAAGAAGCAATGGACTTTGTACTTACCATAGCCATGTTGAGGCATTGTGCCATGCGTAGCCCCCGTCCTGGCCTACATTGGCGAGGCAGCAGAGTTCGCACATTGCCAGGCTAGGGGCTGGGCCACTACCCCTCCCCCCAGCATCCCCCGGGCGTGCAAGAATAATGGTATGCAAGCACTGAAATATGATTTACGGAGTCTGCAGTATAAACTGGACGCATTGTGTTGGGGGGGGCAAGAGGACATGACACTGAATAAATATCCGCAGCGTTATGTGTGTATGTATTGCCTGTAAAACGTGTAAAAGGAAATGTCCCCCGTGAGCTGGAGCGAACGCGCAGCACTTGGTAGGGTCCGCCCCCCCACGCAATTGGCGTCAGTTGGTACGGTCGATGTCGTGCAATAAGTAAATAATGAATAATAGAAACGGCACAAATGTGTTAATTAAACTACTTTAATGTTTACGGATGGGAAAATGGAATAGCCTATTCCCACCAAGGGGCTTAGGGCGTGTCGCTCGGCAAATTTTTTTCTACGTGAAGGCCACCGTCCGAGAGCCAAATCCCCCGCAAGCACGACGTTTCGACTTCAAAACAAGCAATCATCATCAGGTGTTTTTTTTCCAAACCTGATGAAGATTACTTGTGTTGCAGCTGAAACATCGTGAGAATTTTATTGTTTTATATTTTTTATTATTTTATTGTTTCCCTTCTACGTGACTTTACCGAAAGAACCAAGAATATGAATCCCTGCAGTCACGAAAGCTTTAAATCAAAACAAATAGTATTATTTTCAACAGCCTTTGCTTTATCAGCTGAATTTAGCTTTCATAAATATTACTTTTGTAGCCAGACAGCCGTTTTGTGTGCTCGGAGTATTGGGTTAACATTCATTTTGAAGATATGAGGGCTTCTAGGCATGTTTGTGACCATTTGCCTTCTCATTGTGTGCCATAACAGCCCGTGTGATGAATTTGGGACACTTTTTCACTATATCATGAATATAAGAATAGGTATAGACGTTTATCTGTGTAAATATGTATTCCTCTGTGTATCGATACTGACGTGTAGATGGTGTTGATATTTTTTTTTCTGTCTGCAGCTGTCACTTCCTCTGCAGAATTAGTCTAATGGAGCAAAGGCACTCTGCGCGGCTCGGTGCTTACAGCATGGATCGTACTGGAAATTTGACACGGCACCAGAGAACTCGTACAGGAGAGAAACCCTTCAAGTGCAGTGTGTGTGAGAAGGTGTTTGCACTTTCATCTCATCTTGTAGCACACCAGAGAACACACACGGGAGAGAAACCCTTCAAATGCAGTGTGTGTGGGAAGGCATTTGCACGTTCATCTTGTCTTGTAATACACCAGAGAACACACACGGGAGAGAAACCCTTCAAGTGCAGTGTGTGTGGGAAGGCGTTTGCACAGTCATCTACTCTTGCAATGCACCAGAGAACACACACGGGAGAGAAAGCCTTCAAGTGCAGTGTGTGTGGGAAGGCATTTGCACATTCATTTTCTCTTGTAGCACACCATAGAACGCACACAGGAGAGAAACCCTTCAAATGCAGTGTGTGTGGGAAGGCGTTTGCACAGTCAACTACTCTTGTAGAACACCAGAGAACACACACAGGAGAGAAACCCTTCAAGTGCAGTGTGTGTGGGAAGGCGTTTGCACAGTCATCTACTCTTGCAAAACACCAGATAATACACACGGCAAAGAAACCCTTCAAGTGCAGTGTGTGTGGGAAGGGGTTTGCACGCTCATCTACTCTTGTAGACCACCAGAGAACACACACAGGAGAGAAACCCTTCAAGTGCAGTGTTTGTGGGAGGGCGTTTGCACTTTCATCTCCTCTTGTAGCACACCAAAGAACACACACGGGAGAGAAACCCTTCAAATGCAGTGTTTGTGGGAAGGCATTTGCACAGTCATCTACTCTTGGAATACACCAGAGAACACACACGGGAGAGAAACCCTTCAAGTGCAGTGTGTGTGGGAAGGCGTTTGCACGTTCAACTCGTCTTGTAGCACACCAGAGAACACACACGGGAGAGAACCCCTTCAGGTGCACTCCTTGCGGGAAGACATTTGCACTTTCATCAAATCTTCATGCACACCAGAGAACACACAAGCATCAGAAGATCCAGAAGGAGTGGAGTCTGAAATCGGCTTGTGAAAGTCAAAGTGCCGCAATGAGCCCATCCCTCATTAAACAAGAACCGGAAGAAAATCCCAGCTTAGACACTTTTAAAGGTATCAAGGTGAAATATGAAGAGGTGAAGGTGAAATGTGAAGAAGTGATGGTCAAGAGCGAAGAAGTGAAGGTAAAATGTGAAGATGAAGATTTCACTCCAAAATCAGACCTTCACATCGATAGAGGCAACGTGAAGCAGGAGGAGAATTCTGACTGTGAGGCAGAGCGAGGCAACTCCCAGCAGTTTGTGGAAGTTGAGGTGTGGGTGGACTTCCTCTGAAACAATACAAAGTCAAATGGAGACCCGGTAGATGTGTAGCTTGAGATTATGTCGCTCCAATAGACGCACCTTTGTCACAGGCCTTTAATGACAAGAATGTGAAGTTGAACGCTCAATTCCTCGGTTCAACCTGCAGGGCAAGAGCGGCCAGTCTTTGTGGACCTGTGGGTTGCGTAGATCTCTAACCAGGAGTGAGAACCAATAAGCTCCCAAGCATTCGATATGTAATCATAATTGCATTTACATGGTGCTTGCTTAATTGCCTCAGCAACTTGGAGTTTTGTATCGTATCTTGTCTCAAACACTCGAAGAGCATCCCCAAGTAGCAGCTGCCCCTGTGTGGCACAAGGAGGTGGCCCTGCACCGGCCTGCATGTGGACAAGAGTCTGTCAGTAGGGGGCGGTGGTTGATGTGGCATCTTAGTTGTGGAGTTTGTCGGTAATGTTTTAGAATTTGATCAATTTTGACCCAGACGTCAGAATGCAATGGCCTACTCGTTTTGAATTACACTATTATGTTGTACATTCACTTCGATTTAAAGCTTTCGTGACTGCAGGGATTCATCTTCTTGGTTCTTTCGGTAAAGTCACGTAGAAGGGAAATAATAAAAATACAGCATAATAAAATAATTCTCACGACGTTTCGGCTACAACGCAAGCAGCCGTCCTCGGGTGAAGAATGAAACACCACCAAGCTTGGAGCGTATATTTAAGCTGGGTTGGAGGGGGAAGAAGAGCGCCTTGACAAATTAATTTGCATATCAAGAGGAATTTAACATTCCTTCCCTTTGTTAATTCTACCCCCTGTCCCCTCCCTTTGATGCTGCTAATCCTGCATAATGCACGGGCATAATATGACTTTGAAACCCCCCGCCCACCTCCTACGCATTTCCCATAAATATGCTAAATTCCTCTTGATATGCAAATTATTTTGTCAAGGCGCTCTTCTTCCCCCGCCAACCCAGCTTAAATATTCGCTCCAAGCTTGGTGGTGTTTCATTCTTCACCTGAGGACGGCTGCTTGCGTTGCAGCCGAAACTTTGTGAGAACTATTTTATTATGTTTTATTTTTATTATTTTCCCTTCTACGTGACTTTACCGAAAGAACCAAGAAGATGTACATACACTTAAGCAGACGGTGTGTATTTTTAAAAATAACTTATTGTTAATACGATGTAACCTGATGCAGCATAATTAGGTGCAGTAATTAAATTTTGTTAAAATAACTCAATAATTTAGAATTAATACTTGTATGATTGTGTGTGTACATGTAACATTTTGTCTATAAGGGTTAAACATTGATTAAGTGATGTTAGGACAAAGTGTGTGTTTTGGAAGTAACCTGGACAGATCACTCTGGTGAGACCCGTTATTTTTGTGATACAGGTCAAAGGGTACTTTTGTGTTTTCAGGAAGCATCTCCCCTTGGAGCAACTCATTGTCTTTGAAATAGGGAGCGCATTCGGATCATTCATCAGTTACAAGGCATACCACTCAAAAGTTACACGAATAGGAGGTACATTCTCTACAACACGAATTATAATTTTGTATTACGTGTTGACGTAGATTTTGTCGAACTAGGACTAGAAATTATCCTTGCTGATTAACGTCTGAATGTTCACAACCATGGGTTGAAGCAAGCCCCTCAGAACCATTTACGGCCTTGGGCCAGGAAAGTCATGAAAAAAAACTGCGCACGAACGACGTATCCACGCAAGCTCCTGATGGTCCGTTTTAAAGTTTGAAAATGAAACAATGTTGAATTGTATTATGTTTTGAATTAGATAATTGTATTTCTTCATTAAAAGCTTATATAATTTTACATCTGGTAGACTTAATTGAAAACGACATTTCGTGTAAATTTCCTTTCGTCGTTAAGTAGATGGCCTTGCCGGGGATTTGGTTCCATGCGGAGTTTCACCTTTTCGGGATTGCGGGATCGAAATAAGGCGGCACAGAGCTGGCTGTGCGAGAAGACCGCCGTCCGTAGATCGATTCCAACATGATCGAACGTCTGTCCCTGCGCCTCCGTCGTTCATACAGGGGGTGCGTATGTTTGCAGCGCCCCCTGCATGAAAACGACGGAAAGTGCAGCGTTCGTCATAGGTAGATGAAGTTGTGTGCTTATATAAGAGTATAGCCAGTGGGTTTCAAAGTACCTTTGTCTTACAGAAATCAATTTCGCGTGAGCCCACCGCATTAAAACAATGCTCAGCTGAGCGGGGCAAGTCACAGTGGGGGGGGGGGGGGCACCTTATATATGTCACGTGCCGTAGCTCACGTGACTTCTGCCGCGAAAATGTCTAGATGTTTTCGCCTGAGGACGACCGCTTGTGATCGAAACGTCGCGATTTATTTTCTTTTTTCTACCTACGTGACTTTACGGAAAGAACCAATGAGTATGAAAGACGTCTCGTCTGCTGATCTTGTTCATATCTGTGTACATCGATATCCCACATTGCTTACATGTGTAGTGACATAAGAAGGGAGGGGCTGCTGGGGGCTCTGGGACCTGGGTGGGCCTGGCGCTTAAGCCTCTTGGCACCAGGCGTTGGGTTCTCAGGCGGGTCCAGACGCTTAAGCCTCTTGGCGCCGCCAACGGGGGGGGGGGGGGCTGTGTGTGCTCTGTGGGATGTCTGGTGGCGCACACGGCCCCACCCCTCGTTGGACCAGGCATAAAAGGAGAGCTCCCTGGACGATCAGGGCCCAGTTGTAACTCAAGACCCAAGACCCACGACCAGCCATCTGAAGACCCTAGGATGCTGTGAGAGACAGTGGTGGGAGTCTGGAACTCCCGACTCGACGACCTTCTGAGGCGAGTTCCAGAGCGTAGCCAGAGTAGAGTATCTAGGCTGTGTACCTAGGCTGTGTACCTAGGCTGTAACAGAGTATCAAGACTGTTGGAGTGTTGTATTATAATAAAGAAGTTACCTCTACAAGTGTCTCCGGAACCCGTTACACATGTACACGCCACACTGAAATAAATATAAACTAGAACGACTAACGGGGATGGGCAAAGATCGAGGAAACTCTTTCCATGGAGTGAGTTAAGTGTGTTCGATTCAACATCTCTGCCCGCCTCTGTGTGTCTCTCTCTGTCTCTGTCGTCTCTATCTTTCTCCGTCTCTGTGTTCCTCTTGTCTGTGTCTGTCCGCCTATCTTGTATGGCTGTGTGTGTCTTGTCTATCAGCGTCTGTCCAACCATAGTCAATGACTGTAGCGGCACGCACCCGTTTAACTCCCATGGCTACACGCCACTCAAACTTGCTCCGAACACACAAAGACAAAGATCCCCCGTATAGCCTGGACAGAATGTTGGGGCAAGTGCCCAAGCCTTGTCCCTAGTTTTCATGAGCTTAGTAATCAAAGGATCAAACCATGGTGGGCGCTTGCCTTTAGTTTTAAATCTAACCAACGGAGCATGTTTGTCAAGAATTTGGAGAAACGTGTACCTGAAGGTCTCCCAAGCCGTAGTCAGGTTAGGGATTTCAGAGACCTTGTCAATATCCAAGTGAAGCACATCATTAGTAAATGCCTGAATGCTCAAGTATCTCATGGAGTGCTTCTCAACCAATTGTGAGGGGCATTTGTCAATAGGACGTCAAGCAGACATGACTCCCTGATTTTTTAGGTTGGGTCTTGTGGGGACATTTATTCATTGAAACAGGTTAATCTATCTGCAAAATTTGTGGCCACGGCCGGCAATTTTAGCCAATTCCAATTTAGATCACCTAAAACGATTTCACCTTTAGGGAGGCCCCCAAGAAGCTCTCTCAGTGCAGACGCAGCTTCAACATCCTTCCCACTAGGCGGTCTATAGCAGCACACTACCAATATCTGTTGATTATTTGGGAGAGTTATTCTGAGAACAAGACCTTCAATACAATTTTTTTAAACAAGGAGTGAGCTGGTGAACATGCAATAGTATAGATGGCAATTCCACCTCCTTTAGATCCTCGGTCAAGCTCAAAAAGGTTATTGTTGTCAATCGTAATCTGCAAGTCATTTACAGCAGGAGTGAGAAATGTTTCTGTTAGGCAAACAATGTCCGGGTCCAGGCTTGCCACTTCTAATTTTAGTTGACTTAATTTAATCACAAGCCCTCTGATGTTGACGTGTAGAACACCAACACCTTTTCTGCCAGAAAAATCTATAGAATTATACGATTTCTTTACATTTGGGCCAGGATGAAGCGCAATACCACCCAGAAATAAGAAAAGTAGAATTAATAGTTTGCACAGGTATTTTCTGTGAAAGGATGAAGAGCGGCGAACCTTGGATGAATATCAGCAGCTCGCAGGTGGTGATATTCTTAAGAGCAGAATGAAGTTTGGAAGGAGTGCTGGTGAAGTAATGGGACAAAGATAAGGTTGAAAATGATTCAATGATGGAGTGTAGACTTGTCTATACGCTGTTTAATTAGCAGGTGTAGTGGCAAATTGAGCAACAACTATGGATGCGAAGTAACGAGGGTAGCCGTTTGTAGAGTTGAGTGTGGCACTAGATATGGCCGGGAGGGACAGCAGTAGAATATACAGCAGGAGAATTGCCATCTTTAAAACATCAGGGATACACATAGTTTAACACATGAGCGAAAAATATATATACTTGTAGGCCGAGCGCGAGAAACGTCTTGCCACACTCGCCACACATGCACGGCTTCTCACCCGTGTGCACTATTGGTCACAGCATTGGAGGTGACGCAGAAGAGGTTTGCGCGCTCATTTATGGCCTTGAGCTTCTCGCTGCACTCGGGCGGCAGCTGAAGGTTTTCCAGGTCGTTGAGCGAGCGCTGGAGGGCGGCTCCGTGCTTGCCGATCAGGTCGTTGCATGTGCTCATATCCTCGAGCTTGGAGGACAGCGAGCGGAGCGTGGTCTGCAGTTCCCTCTTTGCCGCCCTGTGTGCCTGATTTGTAGAGCCTCTGCCATGGCGTCGTAGTCCTGCCTTGGCTCTCTCGGTCTGCTCAAGCACTCCGCCACAGACTCTCCGTGCACTTCACACGAGCATGAGCGACGCGTCACTCCTCACCACCACGACCACGGCGGTCCGCATGGCACTGGGTGCTGCTCCCTGTGACTTCGGGTGACAAAGGCGGCCGGGCCTGGTTCTACCCACACACCTCCTCCTGTGCCATGCCGGCCCCCATTTATACTGCTCGGGAACAGCACGTTAAGGCTAAATGTGGGTCTTCGTCTGAGTGTGGTTGTGTGCAAGTCAACCCGTGGCACCTGGGTCGTGCACATAGCCTGGCACAAGCGTCGTGGTGACGTCACCGCCACTTAGCGGCAAATTGCGGTTGTCACCATTTGTGTGTGTGGGTGTTTGTGAGTGTTGAGTTGAATATCTGCGCTTTTTGTTACGTCCTGGGAGTCCTGCCTACGACCCGTCCTGGGTGTCACCAGGCCGCCTCGTGTAAGCAGCTCACAACTCTACGTTGAACTTCTTTCGCACCGTACACAGCTGACCGCGATAATCGGAGGTGCGGGGGAAGGACAACAAACTAAGCACGCAAACAAACTGTTCTAGAGAAAATAGTTTTCAATCTGCCCCAGTGGCTTTCTCATATTCATTCATAAACCGTAAAGGATAATAAATACACAATACGAAAAGCTTGTAGCCTAGGGCTTTAGACAATGCGCTGGTGAACTAGCTGTTTTAGACTAATTTCAGGGTGCTGATTCCAAATCTGATCTCAGATTTGCTCTATCACATCTCATTTTTATGCTATCGGCATACCCCATTTTCATAGATTTTACCCGGAATTAGCTCTGTCACTTATGATTTCAAGTTGTTGCGAGTTAGTGTAAAAATATGGTGCTGTATTTTTAGGATAGTGTGTTTATAATACCATTTTATGTAGATATCCTCATTTATTTAATATTTTTCTTCTGCAGGGCGTGATCTAACAATGGCTACAACATCCGAAAGAAGGAAATGCAGTAATGGCCCATATATCTTCTGCTACATCTGTGGCAGCTTCACTTTTCAGGATCAAAGGCACAACATCAATACCTTTGTCAAGAAGGTTTATCTTGCCTACTTTAAAGTACGACTTGGAGACCAAGATAAAAATTAGGCTCCTCACAAAGTGTGTAAAACCTGTGTTGAAACTTTGCGATCATGGTCTAAAGGAGAGAATGCTAAGCTGAAGTTTGGTGTGTCAATGGTTTGGAGAGAACCTACAAACCATTTGGATAACTGCTACTTCTGCCTTGTGAATGTAAAAGGTTTCATTAAGAAAAACAAACAACACTTACAATACCCAGATATCCCATCTGCCAGACGACCAGTTGAGCACTGAGGAAATACCTGTGCCTGTATTTACTGAGCTACCAGAGATTGATGTTGAATCCCTCAGTTTACCTGCTTCTACAGATGATGATGATGATGCTCAGATCGAATATACGCCATCTGATGCAGATTGTGATCAAATGTATCTGTTTAGTCAGCCTGAATTGAATGATCTTGTAAGATTTGTATTTGCCAAAGCAGTCTGCTGAATTGTTGGCTTCCAGGCTGCAAGAGAAAGGACTACTCAGACCTGGCACTACTGTCCCCTTTTATCGTAACAGAGAAGCAGTACTTCCATTCAGATGGTCAACTTGTTTATTGTAATGATGTTGAAGAGCTTCTTCTCAATATGGGACTGCCCGCATATGATTCAAGTGAATTGAGACTTTTATTGACAGTAGTAAAAGGAGTTTTAAATGTGTGTTACTTCACAACAGAAATATATATGGTTCAATCCCAATAGGACACTCTGTAAAAATGAATGAAGAGTATGCCAACATCAAGATTGTTCTGGATAGATTGGAATACCATGTTCATGGATGGCTAATTTGTGTTGATTTGAAAATGGTTAATTTTCTGCTGGGTCAGCAAGGAGGTCACACTAAATACCCTTGTTTCCTGTGCTACTGAGACAGTAGGGCTACATTAGAACACTGGGTTAAAAAGAACTGGCCACCAAGAATGAGTTTGACGCCTGGTGACAAGAACATCAAGAATGAGGCTCTGGTTGATAGGAAAAAAAATGTATTTCCCCCACTGCACATAAAACTTGGGTTAATGAAGCAATTCGTCAAAGCTCTTGATCACACTGGAGACTGCTTCATCTATATATGTTCAACCTTTTCAAGTCTCAGTGCCGAGAAGAAAAGGCAGGAATATTTGATGGCCCTCAAATAAGAACACTCATCAGGGATCCACACTTTGTTATAACAATGACTGCGGCAGAGGCTAGAGCTTGGAATGTATTAGCTGATGTGGTGCGGAATTTCCTTGAGAACAGGAAAGCGGACAACTATCGCGAGATTGTGGAGGAGCTGCTCTTGAGTTTACAAGCACTTGGATGTAGAATGAGCATCAAGGTTCACTACTTACATAGTCACTTGGCCCAGTTTCCAGAGAATATGGGTCACGTGAGCGAAGAGCAAGGTGAATGCTTTCATCAAGACATTAAAGTTTTGGAAGAACGTTACCAAGGCCGATGGGACTCAAACATGATGGCATATTACTGCTGGTCCTTGATGAGAGACATTCCACAAGCTGTACATCGGAGATCATCAAAGAAGAGGTTGTTTATGCAGATGTAACATCACTATTGTGAATGACCTTTTTGTACATATTTTTCTTATCTTCACAATTCAATTCTTACATGGTAATATGCATTCACCCACATTGATATGCAGTCACTCTCGCAACTTTGTGCTACGGCTCATTAAATGTTTGTTTCATTATTATTGTATGTTATCTTATTCTTGTATGGATGTCTGTTTAGCTATTCGTATATGAGCATACATTTGCTGTTTTTATTGAAAATGCAATATTTGATATCTTAAAAACCTGAAAACTGATGCCAGATTTGGAATCAGCACCCCAAAATAACCTTAAAACCGTTAGAATACCTTATGCCAGAAAAAGTGTGACCGGTGTCATTTTTAACTCAATAAACAAATAAAATAAACCCAACATTTGAATAAATATCCTTGTATTTGTATTACAATAAATATAGACACGTACATTTATATTTTAAAGTGCATAAATGTACACAAATTAACAAAAAAACAATACAAAAGCTGAGTGCTTTAGTCAAAGCACATTCAAACTCATTAACACTAAATTAACGTAGTTAATAAACCTTACAATTAGAATAAATACACATTCATTTGTATTGTAATGAATACCGTAATGAATACAGACACGTACATTTATATTGACACGAGCGGTGAGTACCCAGCGTTGCCCGGGCCAAAAAGGCAGACACACACACATGTAGTTACACACACAAATCGACTGACACATACACATAGAGTTACACGCACATATCGACTCACACATACATACATAGACTGAACAACAACAACCGCCATTCGCCAGTAAGTGGCGGTGACATCACCACAACGCTTGCAATGCTTGTGCCAGGCTATGTGCACCTTGAGGCCACGTAAAGTGTCGAACGCCCGCTGGCAGGAGGTCACGGGGCAGACCCAGATGGCACAGGTCGACTGACTGATACGACTGGCTGATGCACCACCTGTGCCCCCTACTGTGGCAACTTGCTGTGCTTTAGCCACCCGGCGCTCCGCTCGTTGTTGTGAGCGTCGCTCCTCTGCCCTCCGTTGTTGTTGGAAGGCGACTGCCTCCAACTGCCCAGTAGCGTCCTTCAGGAGGCTCCTCCACAGAGGCCGATCTTGACACGGCTGGTACCAGTCATCGGCAAGTCGACTCAGCTCCACGTCCTCCTGTACCACATCACTCCATGTCTTCTCTAGCCCGTGCCGGCCCGTTTAGCCCCCTCGATCCGGCCGAACAAAAGATGTTTAGGCATGTGGTGTCTGGCCATGCGGGCTACATGACTCAGGCAACGCAGCCTTACCTGGCGGAGGAGCTCACTGATGGGACTTTGTCCACATCTTTCAAGGATTTGTGAGTTCCTCACACAATGCAGCCTAGCTAAATCCAGGATGGATCGTAGGCAGGCCATCCTAAATGTTTGTAACCGGCGAAGATGTTCCATTAGGGGGGCGCAAGCATAGAGAAGGGAGGGAATGACCGTGGCCGAGAAAACCTGAAGCTTCGTGCGGAGTGATAGACCAGGTAGCTTCCACACAGTGTCACGCAACCAATGACAAGATAATGTGGCTCGACTGATTCGGAGTGAGACCTCTGCTGTTAAACCAGAGCTGGTCATTAGCACACTGGCAAGGTATGGGAAACTCTCCACTGTCTCCACAACTGGCCCATCACCAAATGGAAGTTGTGGGGGTGGAGCGTCCGATGGTAGAAAATACCCAGGCAGGTGCTTAGTTTTAGTGGGGCTGATGGTAAGGCCCCACCTCTTGGTGGCAAGCTCCAGGTTCAGCAGCAGCACCTCGAACTCCTCCTCCGAGTGAGTTGCAATTAGCAGATCATCGGCATACATAACGTGGTTGAACAATAGAGTGCCATCCCTTGACCGCACCCGGGCATCGATCAGCCTCCCATTGTATCTGTACCAGATGAAAATTCTAGCGGTACAGCCATTGAAGGCTTCATGAACGACGTGGTCCAAATATATGTAAATAACGTGGGAGCCAGAGGATATCGCTGTTGCACCCCAAGGTGTACAGGGAATGTCTCTGACTCACGGCCACGTAGTTTGATGCGTGGCCGCTCACCATCATGAAGGTCCTTAAGGATGGTGAGCAGTGGGTGAGGGACTCGGAAAGTACGAAGAACATCCCATAGGCCAGGCCTACTGATGGTATCATAGGCCTTGAGCAGGTCAATAAAGCACACACATGGACTAAGACGCACACATGGACCTACAGACACGCAAAGAAATGGACTTACACTGCTTACAGCAACTAACACACACGCACATGGACTCAGACACACACACACATATGGACTCACACACACATAGACATCCACTTGAGATACACACACATGGAGTTACACACACATGGACGTACACACATACAGCGACTCACACACATACATAGTGACACACACATTGCCGTACACACACATACAGACTGTCACACATAGACATCCACTTGAGATATACACACATGGAGTTACACACACATATCTACGTACACACATACAGCGACTCACACACAGACATACGTTGACTCACACATTGACGTAAACACACATGTACTCACACACATATGGACTAAGACACACACACATGGACTTAGACACACATAGATAGACTGACACACACAGCCCTACACACATACACATGTGACACACAGACATCTACTTGAGATACACAGACATGGATGAACACACACATATGGACTCACACAAATGCATTGACTTACACACACACATCGAGTGACACACACATGTATAGACTTACACACATATGTGGACTAACACACACATATGGACTGACACACACATACACATGGACGTACATGGCCACATCACAGACTGGCAGACCGTCGCAGCGTCATAAAAGTTCAGCAAAAAAAGAGAAAATTTAGCAACCTAAAAATAAAGAGTTTTGTGCACACAAACATTATTATTGTAATATCTCCCAACGTATTTGTTTGATAATACTAAGCAATCAACGTGAGTTCTTATCTGCACACAAACATTATTATAGTAATGTTTGTCAACTAGACGGTCAACGCATCCCCTGAAGATGCCCTGGACCGAGCCAAATGGAGAAGACAATGCCGAAAAGCGGACCCTGTGCCACAGCGGGAACAACGCTAGGAAGAAGAAGTTTGTCAACTAATGTGTTTAACAATAGTAAACAATCGACTTGAGTTATTAGTGTAAAAAGCAAGGAAATTTGTACTTACCATAGGCGTGTTGAGGCCTTGTGCCATGCGCAGCCCCCGTCCTGGCCTACATTGGCGAGGCAGCGGAGTTGGCACGTTGCCAGGCTAGGGGCTGGGCCGCTACCCCCTCTCCCCAGCATCCCCTGCCCGTGCAAGAATAATGCTATTTAAGCAGTAAAATAGTATTATCTACGGAGTCTGTAGTATAAACTGGACGCCTCGTGTTGGGGGGGGGGGCGAAGAGGACATGACACTGTGAAGAAATATCCGCAGCGTGATGTGTGTATGTGTTGGCTGTAAAACGCGTGAAAGAAAATGTCCCCCGTGAGCTGGAGCGAACGCGCATCACTTGGCAGGGTCCGCCCCCTCCACGCAATTGGCGTCACTTGGTATGGTCGATGTCGTGCAATAAGTAAATAATGAATAATGAAACGGCACAAATGTGTTAATTAAACTACTTTAAAGTTTACAAATGTGAAAACGGAATAGCCTATTCCCACCACGGGGCTTAGGGCGTGCCGCCTGGCAAATTATTTCGGTCTTAAACCCCACCGTCCGAGAGCGAAATCCCCCACAAGCGCGAGCGCATGGAGACTTTTATATATAGGAAGATTATGAAATCAATAATTAGAGATAGATTATCTCTGACAACAAACGTAATTGATAAGTTAAAACGTAACTTATTGTGGGTCTGGGCTATGTTGATTGATCCTCAATTAATTAATTGGTGAAGTGAGAAAAGCATTAATACTGAGCAGATGAAGGTGGCCAGGCATGGTTCTGGACACACCACCATCTTTTTACCATGCCAGTGTGTGACAGTGTAAAGTTTGTATTTGCAGTAAAGTGTAGTAACTTTTTTGAACGCGGAGGTTAAATCAAAATAATAGTTTATTTTAGTTTTCCTCTGGAACTTTTCATAGGAATGGAAAAGGGACGTTAACACAGCACATATGCAGCTGAAGTTAGATCTGGTCATCCCAGCATTCAAGGAAATCTGAGCCTGGCTTCACACCTTTAAGTTGTGATTGAACATTAATTTATGCATTTATGCATAATACAAATAGTATTATTTTCAACACACTTTGCTTTGTTAGCTGAATTTAGCTTTTAGAAATATTCATTTTCTAAGCAGACAACCGAAATTGTGTGCTTGGAGTTTTGGGTTAACATTCATTTTGAAGATACTAGGGCTTCCAGGCATATTTATGACCATTTGCCCTCTCATTGTTTGTCATAACAGCCCCTGTGATGAATTTTGGAATATTTTCACTATTTCATGAACATATGAATAAGTATAGACGTGTAAGTCATGTGTAACTGTGTATATATGTATTCCTCTGTGCCTCGATACTTACGTAGATGGTGTGGATATTCTCTTTTTTCTGTCTGCAGCTGACGCTTCCTCTGCAGAATTGTCTGATGGAGCAAAGGCGCTCATCGCAGCTCGGTACAAAAAGGCACCAATGCGACCAGTGTGCATACAGCACGGATCGTCCTGGCCATTTGACACAGCACCAGAGAACTCACACAGAAGATAAACTCTTCAGGTGCACTCTGTGTGACAAGGCATTTGCACGGTCATTAGGTCTTCATAGACACCAGAGAACACACACAGGAGAAAAACCCTTCAAGTGCAGTCTGTGCGGGAAGGCGTTTTCACAGTCATCTGGTCTTGTATCACACCAGAGAACACACACGGGAGAGAAACCCTTCAGTTGCACTCTGTGTGGGAAGGCGTTTGCACATTCATCAAATCTTAAAAGACACCAGAGGACACACAATCATCAGAAGATCCCAAAGAAATGGAGTCTGAAATCGGCTTGTGAAAGTCAAAGTGCTGCAATGAGCCCATCCCTCATGAAACCAGAAGTGAATCCCAGCTTGGACACTTTTAAAGGTATCAAGGTGAAATGTGAAGAGGCGAAGGTGAAATGTGAAGAAGTGATGAAGAGCGAAGAAGTGAAGGTGAAATGTGAAGTGATGGTGAAGAGCGAAAAAGTGACGGTAAACTGTGAAGATGAAGATTCAACTCCAAAATCGTACCTTCACATCGATGGAGACAACGTGAAGCAGGAGGAGAATTCTGACTGCGAGGCAGAGCTAGGCAACTCCCAGCAGTTTGTGGAAGTGGAGGTGTGGGTGGACTTCTTAGACAATACAAAGTCAAATGGAGACCCGGTAGATGTTTTAAGATTGAGACAATGAAGCTCCAATAGATGCACCTTTGTCACAGGCCTTTAATGAAAAGAACGTGAAATTGAACACTGAATTCCTGGGTTCAAACTGCAGAGTAAGAGCGGCGAGTATTTGTTGACCTGTGGGTTGGGTAGATGAAGAATCAGGAGCAAGAGCCAATAAGCTTCTAAGTATTCCACTGTTATATTTATATTTGCATTGATATGGTGTTTAATTGCCTCAGCAACTCAGTTTCATATCTCATCACAAACACTCGAAGAGCACCTTCAAGTGGCAGCTGCCTCTGTCATAAGGTGACTCTGCTGTCACCTGCATGTGGGCATGAGTCTGTCAGTAGGGGGTGATGATTGATGTGTAATCTTCATTATGTAATTTCTGGATAATGTTTGAAATTGCCCAAATATTGACCATGACACCAACATGCAATGACCTATGCGTTTTGAATGACACAATCGTATGTTTTACATCCACTGTTAAGCAGACGGTGCATATTTTGTTAAATGTTCCTTGAGTAGCCAGACGTACCTGTCGGATTTGAACCTTGAACCTCTGCAATAAATAGAGAATGTGCTTCTACTTGGCTTCCCTCAATCTGAGTGTAGGCATGACAGCCTGAATGTGTCTAACTGGCGCAGATGTTCCATTTAGAGGGGTCCACGTTTCACATGCCTACATTAGGGAGGGCATGACTGGCCGAGAAGAACCGAAGCTTCATGTGGAGCGACAGACCAGGCAGCTTCCACACAGCATAGCGCAGCCGATGTAAAGATAATGCCGCCCGACTGATTCGGACCACCCACACTACACGCAGTATACCCACAAGATCTACACACACCATGTACACAGCGTACACACAGTTTGCCCACAGTATACAAACAGTCTGTACACGCACAGTGTATACACAGTAACAACCGCCATTCGCCACTAAGTGGCGGTGACGTCACCACGGCGCTTGTGCCAGGCTATGTGCACGGGGCAGATCCAGGTGTCATGGGTCGACTGACTTAAATGACTGGCCAATGCACCACCTGTGTTTCCGACTGCGCCAACAAACAGTGTCCACACACAATGTTCACGTTGTTGTTGAGCTCACGCACCCAATGGGTTTCTGTTCAAGAGAGGGAGCCACAGAAATGGAATCTAAATAAACTTGAACTCTAACCCTGATCTCGCTCTCTGACGTCACCCCTCATTAACTCGGTATGATATGCGAGGGGGAGGTGTCCTCCATTAGTGACGTCATGTCACCGAGGTATTTACCCCCCACCGGGATTTTGAGCGTGACGTCACGTCTGCCGATTTCCGTTCCAGTAAAGTGCTTATTTGGGACGGGGTCAGCAGCCAAGAACCATCACCTGACATGGGCCCCTCTCATTAACATACTTTATTCAGTTACCCTGCTGCTCGTTGGGGAAGAGGATTGTGTGAACCCCGCAAGTGACGTCATGTCACTTCCTGCTGCCACATGACGTCATGAGCTACCAGGTAGCTGCTGCTCCGCGCACGCTCGCTCACTGAGATCCGAGGTGAGAAGTTTACATCGTGGTGGTCGTTGTTGTTGTTGTGGTGATTGTTGTTGTGGTTGTTGTTGTGAACCCAGGTAGAGCCTCGCTCCTTCTCCCTCGTAGGGATATCAATTGAGTAGCAGCGAGTATGGAATCGATGTCCAGGTTGGAACATTACAACGCAGGGCCTAGCCATGCGGGCCTTGCCTCCTGCCCTCGCCTGATTGCATTTGCTTTAATTCTCAGCTTAAGTTTAATTTGTCTTCACCTGGCTCACTACTTTGAAACTTTGTTTTACTTTAAATATTTCTACGTTTTTTTTTTATTTTACCAGGCATAGGCCACTTGAGCTACACCGCTCTTTTTCAGAAGTGACCTGCCCACAACACATGGGGGCTTATCAACTTGTGGAAATCGTCTTGGTTCTTTCGGTAAAGTCACGTAGAAGGGAAGTAATACAATAATACAAATAAAACATAATAAAATAATTCTCACGACGTTTCGGCCACAACGCAAGCAGCCGTCCTCAGGTGAAAACCAGGTCTGTCGACACCTGGTTTTCACCTGAGGACGGCTGCTTGCGTTGTGGCCGAAACGTCGTGAGAATTATTTTATTATGTTTTATTTTGATTAGTTTATTACTTCCCTTCTACGTGACTTTACCGAAAGAACCAAGAAGATGAATCCCTGCAGTCACGAAAGCTTTAAATCGAAATTTAACGTGTGGAAATGTTTTTCGGTCAAATACTCTAAACGCGTGGTGATGTTGACTCTAAATGTGCAGGGAAAACCGCAGGATCCGGAGGAAAATCCACGCGACCACGGAGAGAGAGGGACACGCAAACTCCAAATATACAGCCATAACACAGGTTTGTTTGTGTGAGATCGCGTAAATAAATCAATGTGCCGTTAACCCCGCCACCACCCGACACAGCCAATTAGTAAGAGGTTTGTCAGGTAAACAGAACGTGGCCAATGCGTCACTAGTACAGCACTAGTGTGTAGTGTAGTGTATAGTATAGTGTATAGTAGTGTATAGTTTAGTGTAGTGTATAGTTGTGTATAATGTAGTGTATAGTAGTGTATAGTGTAGTGTACTAGTACATCTCATCGGTGTGTTGGAGAGCCAAGCCACAACATTTACAATCTGAGTACAACGTTTTGACACTAATTCCAACCATCTTCATCAGACGACAGCCAAATGTTGTGGCTTGGCTCTGTGGAAATAGAAATCGGCTCGTTGGGTTAATAGCGCAGCACGCTAACCGTTGCACTACCGCTCCCCACTCACGCACAAACTTTATCGGAAGTATAGTATCCAGTAATGACTTAAGTTTCCCGGCTTAGCTCAGGTCTCGGTAATCAAACATTAAGAGTAATGTCTTGCCATGCTGGCTTTCATTACAATTGAATTCTGCCAATGAAGTCTGTAGATGTGTGTATATTGTCACGGTTTTGTGGTTGTGTTATACAATAGCAGGGCTTATTTGTTTCATAATAATGAGGACAACTTTTAAATACGTTGCCCTTGGAGAGCTTCAGGATAGACAATATTTGATGTTTTGCCATCTGGTGGTGATGGCACAATTTGGTTCACAAAAAAACGTTCACATGTGTAGGGCTGTTACAGAGGGTCTGTTGTGTAGGGCTGTTACATAGGGGCTAACGGAAAACAAACACAGTGGGCGGGGACTCCGTGAGCACACGGGGTGGTGCCCGCAACGACGTCCGTACTGGACGGCGTGAGGGGGGTTTCGATCCTCTAGGGGGGTATAAAAAGGGTTGAGCCAGAGAGCTCGGGGCTCAGTCTTGGAATAGTTAAGGGAAGAGAGAAGACCGGCCAGATAGGCCCTGGACTCCCCCTGGGACGCCGCCCTTGTAAGGGCAGTGCAGGCTGGAGCCAGTGGCGTGGTTCCGGAACCAGAGTCAGACCTCTGGGATTCCGGGTACCGTAGCCCGACTAACCAGTGTCGGGCCAGACAGCCTCCCCTAGCCCGTTAGCGGAGGACTCGGCTAGGAAGGCTAGCTAGGGGAGAATTCCCAGTTGTACGGGTGAGGGGGCCGATACATCCCTCCAGTATTGTAAAGCCATTGTGTAAATAAATACGTGTGCCTTACTCCGTTGTCTACGCGTCCTCAAGAACACTTCATCTGGCGTCAGAAGAACCAAGAACATGGACACGCGCCAAACAGCTCGAGCCAGGGAACAGCACACGGAAGACGCCGCCGGAATTGTCGAGCCCGAGATGGCCCAACAAGACGACGTGCAGCCGGGGCCGGACGCGTTCTTACAGGAGCGTCGCCATGAAGAGGAGCAGCGGACAGACCACCTGAGGCTGGCTCACGAGAGGCTGGCGGAACTGCTCTACGCCGCTGCCGCTACGCTGGAGAACATCACACGGCTGGGGGCTGGTGGTCCACCGCGGGGCGAGGAGAACCGGCGTCCGGAGCGCCTTCCCGCCATTTCTGAAGATTCAAATTTTGAATTTCCCGCCATCGACGCGGCGACCGCTAGGGGCGTGGCCAACCTCAACCTGGGGTCCGACATCGGCCGCGCTGGGGCTGCCGCATCAACGACGGAGGAGGGCGCGTCATCAAAGCTGCGACAGGCGATGCCATCGGCCGTTCGCGCCGAGACGCAGCCGGGTCGGGGAGACAGCAGCCCACGGGGCTCCACGGCAACTGCTGCGCTACATCAAAGGCTGCCCCCGCTTAAAGAATTCGTGGGCGCAGAGGGCGACTGGAGCGGCTTCCGAAGACGCTTCCTCGCCCACCAAGAAATGGCTAAATGGACAGACGAAGAAGCTCTCAGCGCCCTGCCGGCGCTCCTGGACGGCGACGCGCTTGCCGCCCTAACATCGGCACCGAAGGAAAGGCGCTCTACATTACCGATGGCGCTGCAGCTGCTGGGAGGGGTCTACGGACCATCGGCGGAATGCAGACAGGAGTTCTACGACCGCAAGCGGGGAGAAAAGGAGTCGCCTCTGGCGTACCGAACGAGCCTCCTGGCGATGGCCAAGTCGGCCTTCCCCCGTATGGATGACGACGGCGTCGACGCTATGGTAACGGAGAAGATACTCCTCCTGGCTGACGATCTTGACATCGCTGTCGTCGCACAGGAGGACGCGGAAATGACATCGCTCCAGGCGGCGCGGCTCCTCCACGCAAACCTCCTGTCGCTTCGGCGGAAAGCCAGCAGGGCATCGGCGGGGCGTGCGGTGGCTGCAGCCACCCTTCCGACGGAGGAACTCTACGCCGTCGACCACCGACGGCAACAGGCGACGAGTGCGCGGCCGGGCCAGGACGGGTCGGGCCGTTCCGACCATTCGTCACCTCCGACGTCGCTCCCGCGGTGTTTTAACTGCGGCGTCCGGGGCCACGTCGCCTCGGGGTGCCGCTCTCCTCGTCAGCGCGGGACGACACCTCACCGGGACGACGGGCCTCATCCCAAGCTCCACCATCAAAAACCGGCGAGTCGCGGCACCCCACACGTTTGGCCCACACACACACCCGTCACGCACTCAAACACGGCGACGAGAGGGGGGCCGGTATCACGCACCATCGCACCATCACGCACCACTCCGGGTACCCATATCGAACCCGGCCAGTGGTCCGTGCTGGCCGATCGTGTGGTTGCCGCATCGTCGGGGTCGTCGGCCGTTGTAGGATATATCGACGGGGTGGAAGTGCGCATCCTGGTCGATACGGGAGCATCGGCGACTATTATTTCGGAATTAATTTATAATATTCTCCCTGTCCGGAGTCGTCCCTTGATGCCAGTTAACATACCATTCTATGCGGCTAACGGGGGCTCACTTGGCATCATCGGACAAATTCGTGCCCAAATTTGTATCGGGGAAATAAAATTGTCTGGGCCGATTTTTGTTTCTTCCTCGCTGGCGGTTCCGTGCCTGCTGGGGACGGACTTCCTGGCCAAAATGCCGATTGTAATTTTGATCGACCAGGGGTGCATAGAGCTTCCATCGGGCAGACGCATGGCGTTTCTGCCATCACCGGTTGCGACTCGGACGGCGTTCGCGACGGTGCCGGCGTTCGTGGAGAGAACGGTACGCGTTCCTCCGGGAACGCAAATGTTGGTACCCTTGAAACTTCGGCGGCCCCTCGTTAAGGGTGCTGGGGCACAAGGGGTACTGTTGGGACCGTCTAGGGCCGGGGTTAGTGGACCTGACTTACTACCGGCCCAGACCATAGTGAGAGGGGATGGTGAACCCTTCATCGCGGTCCTAAATGTGGGCTCGCGGACGGTGGTGCTCCCACAGGGGACCGTGCTTGCTCACGCAACGCCGGTGCCGTGTGAGGAACCCGCCGTAAATTCCGTCAACACTGTCCCTGCGTCGCGACCGCGTTCGGACAGCGATGAAGGGTGGCTCGAGGCGCTTTGTGCGGGATCGACGGACCTGTCCGATTCAGAGCGTCAACAACTTAAAACATTACTGCGAGAATTTTCCGACGTTTTTAGTCGAAATAAGTATGATTTGGGTTGCACTCACTTGCTGCGTCACCATATTGACACGGGTGACAGCGCGCCAATTCGCCAAAATCCGTTTCGGTTGAGTCCCGCCGAAAAGGACCATGTCAAATCGGCTGTTGATGACATGTTGGCCGCGGACATCATTTCTCCTTCCACCAGCCCTTGGGGAGCGCCGATCGTCCTGGTTAAAAAGCAGGACGGCTCGTTGCGGTTTTGCGTTGACTTCCGGCGTCTTAATAAAATTTCGGTTGCCGACGCATACCCGCTCCCTCGGATGGATGAATCGCTTGACGCCTTGGCGGGAGCGCGATTCTTTTCCACACTAGATTTACTTTCGGGATTCTGGCAGCTTCCTCTGGATGATGAGTCAAAGCCTAAAACTGCTTTTCGTACACCGCACGGCTTGTTTCAATTCAACAGGTTGCCGATGGGCTTACACTCAGCGCCGGCAACTTTCCAGCGTTTAATGGAATTGGTTTTGGCTGGACTGCAATGGGAGTCGTGCCTCATTTATTTGGATGACGTTATCGTCTTTGGTAAAACTTTTGATGAGCATCTCCAGAGGTTGCGGGCAGTTTTCCAAAAGATGCGGGCTGCTAATTTGAAATTCAAGCCCCAAAAATGCCATTTGTTGCGTGATTCGGTGCGTTATTTGGGGCACATCGTGGGACGCTCAGGTATTGCTACCGATCCCGCCAAAACGCAGTGTGTCAGCTCCTGGCCGACTCCCACCTCGGTGGGAGAGGTCAGGAGTTTCATTGGGTTCGCGTCGTATTATCGACGGTTTGTTGCTGATTTTGCAACAATTGCTAAACCCCTGCACGCTTTAACATCTAAAGGGGTTCGTTTCCACTGGGGTCAAGAGGAGGAGGCTGCGTTCCGCTCCCTTCGGGACGCCCTGGTGAAAGCCCCTCCCTTGATCTACCCTGATTTTTCGAAACCCTTTTTGCTCGACACCGATGCGAGCAACACGGGTATTGGGGGTGTGCTTTCCCAGGTGGTTGATGGCGTTGAACGGGTGGTCGCGTACGGTAGTCGGGTGTTGTCTCCTGCGGAGCAGAGATATTGTGTTACCCGTAGAGAACTGTTGGCAATTGTTTTTTTCATCCAACAGTATCGCCCATATCTGTACGGTCGGCATTTCACCGTCCGCACAGATCATGCGGCACTACAGTATGCCCTGCGGGTTCAACAACCATCGGGACAGTTGTCTCGATGGTTGGAGGTTCTCCAGGATTTTGATTTTGAGACCACTTACCGTAAGGGCGTTCGCCATACCAACGCGGACGCTCTGTCACGCATGCCAACCACCTCGGAATGTGCATGCCTCCTGGGGTCGGGACGTTGCAGACCTTCAGGGGACGCATCGGTTCCGATCCTGGCAGCCACCGACGACGACGAGCCACTGCCGGATAATTCTATCGAACAACAGGGAAGGGATTCCCTGTTGGGGTTGCCCGTCACTGAGTGGGGGCGCCTCCAAATGGAGGATACCTCCCTCCTCGGGTGGCGTCGTCGCGTCGGGGGTGCTGGCCGGGTGAAAGGTGATTCGGGTGCATGGGAAATGGTACAGGGTCTGCTCATGCATTGGGACGCAAAATCACAGCGACATCGGCTGGTCGTCCCTTCGGAGTTGCGAGGCAAAGTGGTGTGGGCCGCGCATGAGCGCCTGTTACATCTGGGGACTCTAAAGACCCTTGCACTGATACAACTAGATTTTTTTTGGCCTGGTATGACAAAGGATGTGGGGGATCTTTTGAGTTCATGCCCGCGGTGTGCGCAACGGAAACCGCCGGCGCGGGAGTCTAACCCGCCTTTACAATCAATCAAGGTGTCCAGAATAAATGAGCTTGTCGCACTGGACATCTTGGGCCCATTTCCCGCCACCCCCAGGGGCAATAGGTATTTGCTGACAGGAGTCGAGTATTTTACGCGCTGGCCCATGGCCTGGCCCCTTGCCAACCAGTCGGCAGCAGCCATCGTGGACGCCTTTGTTCAGGGATACGTCCTGGACAAAGGTGCTCCGGAACGGCTGCTGACCGACCAGGGTAAAAATTTTTCCAGCAAATTACTTAAACAAGTCTGTGACCTCTTAGGCACAAAGAAAATTCGGACCTCCCCGTATCACCCACAGACCGACGGAATGGTCGAGCGCCTGCATCGCACCATTTCGTCAATGATGGCACAGCAGGTCTCAGATTCTCAGACTGATTGGGACCTGCATATTCAGGGGGTCTTGGCGGCATACCGGATGGCACCCCATGCAGCTACGGGGTTTTCCCCCTTTTACCTTATGTACGGTCGCGAACCCGACCCGCCTGTTCGCGCCCAGCTGCAGATCCCAGACCCGCAAGGAAAAACTAAATTGGCTGACCACGTCAAATTTAATCTGGCTAAATTAACAGAGGCGCGGGATGCTGCGAGGTTGAACTCGGACCTCCGTCAAAAGGCGAACGAGCGCCTCAGGTTGGGTCGGGCGCATGTCATACAGTGGAAACCGGGGGACAGGGCATGGTTGCACTGTCCCCAAGTACCCCTGGCTACCTCCCCTAAGCTGGCGCGGCCGTGGCGGGGCCCTGTGGAAGTGGTCGAGGTCTTGCGACCACAGTGCGTGCGCATTCGTTGGGGGAAGCGGCGATGGTTCGTGCACCCCTCTCGGTTGAAACCTTTCGTCGCGGCACACAAACCCACTTCACACATGCGTGGCCAGACGTGTGGGGGGTCGACCGACTCACTAGGTCCGTCTCCACCGCGCTCACCTAATGCCTTGCCGGCCGTGCCACCTCCAGGTGCATCGAGACTGACGGGCTCACGCCCGACCACCCCTTCTGGGGATACCAACAGTCACGAGGCATCAGAGGAGGCCTCGCTCCGGGACGGACGATTACCACCTGACGGTCCGCCACCCGGGGTTCCCCCGTGTGAGGGGCCCGCCGCAAGGACACGCGCGAAAATGCGCAGACTGTTGTGAAACCCCAAGATGTGTATATATGTTGTGTTCATTGTGTGTTGTGTGAGGGGGGGTGTGTTCCCTGCCCGTTGAATTCACATACGTGGTGCTCACCTGCTGTTGAGTGTATGGTGGCTTCGCTGCAAATTGTATATAGCTTGTTCTTACGGTATCCGTATTTATTCAGGGGGGGTGCGTCGGATTGTTCCCTTTCGGGGTTGAGGGTTTTGTTGTTGTTGTTGTCGTTGTTGCTGTTGTTTTTTTCTTGTTAGCGTTAAAAACGTTTTTTTAAGGCACACGCGGGGGTCCAGGGGTTAAATAACCTTTATTGGAAGTTGTTGCAGCCGGGACGGCTGCGAGCTGTACAGGGGGGGGTGATGTAGGGCTGTTACAGAGGGTCTGTTGTGTAGGGCTGTTACATAGGGGCTAACGGAAAACAAACACAGTGGGCGGGGACTCCGTGAGCACACGGGGTGGTGCCCGCAACGACGTCCGTACTGGACGGCGTGAGGGGGGTTTCGATCCTCTAGGGGGGTATAAAAAGGGTTGAGCCAGAGAGCTCGGGGCTCAGTCTTGGAATAGTTAAGGGAAGAGAGAAGACCGGCCAGATAGGCCCTGGACTCCCCCTGGGACGCCGCCCTTGTAAGGGCAGTGCAGGCTGGAGCCAGTGGCGTGGTTCCGGAACCAGAGTCAGACCTCTGGGATTCCGGGTACCGTAGCCCGACTAACCAGTGTCGGGCCAGACAGCCTCCCCTAGCCCGTTAGCGGAGGACTCGGCTAGGAAGGCTAGCTAGGGGAGAATTCCCAGTTGTACGGGTGAGGGGGCCGATACATCCCTCCAGTATTGTAAAGCCATTGTGTAAATAAATACGTGTGCCTTACTCCGTTGTCCACGCGTCCTCAAGAACACTTCACATGCACAAAGTTTGCTTTATGTAGATTTTTCCCATATTTTGTCTTGCAAATGTTTTTGTATATGGTTTCTCAATGTTTATTTCAATTGCGTAATTTATTATTTATTTTCCTTTTACCTCAGGCCATTATTTACTTAAAGCTTAATTTTTGAATATTGCACTTTTGGCTTTGCGAGGCACTTTCCCAGATCGTAGTCTCTGATATTCAAGGGGCTCAGGATTACGGATTTTCAGCAGAAACTAGATCTCTGCTTTATTGATGTAATTAAGGCAAATAGTACCATATAGAGTATTGGGGCTTTGGGTTCTTTGTTTTTTATGTCTGCCTCTGCTCACATTCTTTGATGATTTTTATGATTTTGGGAAAGCCCGTCTAAAGCTGCGTGACCAGGAATCGGAGCCATTTCCTGTTCAACTTGGCTTGTGACAGAAATTCACTCTGGCCCCATTCATTACATTACAGAGCATCTTCAATAATTGTCGTTTGAGAAGCTCTCAATGGCCATAGAAATAAATTGCATTTGTTACGGTTAAAATGGTACGCGCATCGATGCCTGCTTATAGTTAAGGGATCGTTCCCTGGTCAACCATGTTATATCTGCTGATGATCTGGTCATGGCTACTCAATGAAATGGGGTTAGAGAATCTTGTTCTGTGCTTGGATAATTCCATCATGAAATGGGGCCTTTCGTATCTTCCACAAAAATAAATCACCTGCCTGGGAATTTGATTTCATACAACACTGTACCTGCTAAACTCTCCATGAGTAATCAGGCAGTTCTGCAAGTAATGGAGGAGCTCCCATACCTGGTTAATGTGTTCACGACCAGCTCTGGTTTGGCAGCCAAAGTCTCACTTTAAATTTGTCTAGCAGCATTCTTTCATTAGACTGTGTAACACTGTGTGGAAGCTGCCTGGACTTTTGCGCCATACAAAGCTGTGAGTGTCCATCACCAAGGTCTAGTCTGTCTGAGACCATCCCTCTCCCTGCCATACTGGCATCGCACCCGCCTCTCACTCTTCGTACTGTGGATGGTGGGCGCACAGGATGGTGCCACGCAGCCATTCCAGGCTGGGTCCAAATGGGTTACGTGGGTCACCGAGCCACCAGGCCTCATTCCACGAGTGATATCAATATACAATATCTGTAACGAGGCCCCCCAATAGACTGCCCCTGGAACTCTATCGGGCACGTCCCACTGAGGGAAGTCCCCGGGGCCCGGGCCTGGACTTGCTGGTGGGAATATGTCGCTTGGCTGATTTGGGAATGCCTGGGAATTCCCCAGGAAGATCCAGAGTCTGTCGCCAGGGAAAGGGAAGTCTGGACTGCCCTACTAAATCTGCTGCCGCTACAACCCTCACCAAGACAAGAGGATTTAGAAATAAACGAACAAACAAAGCTGTGAGGCTTCCTGGCCACAGATATTACTCCTTTCTCTGTAGATGCAAAATATTAACTTATTTAAAGGACCGTCTGTTCTGGCTTATAATTAAGACTGGCCAGCCTATGATCCCCTCTGTTGAACCAAACAAGATTGTATTATAACCTTACAGAGCCCTAAAATATCAGTACAGAATATAATCTGAGACTTTGGCAGGGGAGGCTGCATTGGTTGGGTCATGAATTCCGCATAAACAGACAGCATGCACAATCATCTTCTGTTAGTCCAGATGTTACGGGCTAAACGGGCATGGCATTTGCTAGAGAAGAGATTGGAGGATGTGGAGTTGATCAGACCTGCTGTCAAGATCGGCCTCTCGAAGAGGCCCATGACGTATGCTGCAGGGGAGTTGGAGGTATTTGCTCTGCAACAACAATGAGGTTGGAGTAGCAACGATCACATGAATGGGTGGAACGCTGGGTGCCTCAAATGCAGCAAGACAGCAGGAAGCACAGCTGGTGCGTCTGTTAATCATTTCAGTCAACCCTTGACACCTGGATCATTCCCATGACCTGCTGACAAGTGATCCACACTTACATGGCATTCATGTGAAATATATGTGTATGTAAGAGTTTATCTATGTGGGGAGCGGTGGCCCAGTTTTTCCACTGTGTAACAAAAAAAAATGTCTTGTTCCTGTATGTGTTATTTCCTAATTGCTTTTGCCTCTTAAGTACAAAAAATGGCTATTCCCCACAAACTTTGCTTTTGTGACCAGGACAGTGATATTTAGAAATGTACCTCTTTTCAATGAAAAAACAGGTGAATTTGTTATTTTCGTTCACGTACAATTCTGGTCACAAAAGCAAAATTTGTGGGGAATAATAGCCAATTTTTAGACTCTTAGGCATAAGCAATAAAAAAAATAACACTTAGTACCCAGGAACAAAAATTGTGTTACATAGTGTTATCACAATTAAAGTTTGATTATCTCCGACAACAAACGTGATTGATTCATGAAAACTTAACTTATTGTGGGGAAGCATTAATAATGAGCATATGAAGGTGGCCAGGCATGGTTCTGAACACACCACCACCTTTTTTCCATGCCAGTGTGTGTTACAGTGTCAAGTTTGTATTTGCAGTAAAGTATATTAACTCGATTGAACACGGAGGTTAAATCAAAACAATAGTATATACTTTTTTTCCTCTGGAAATTTTTAGGAGAATGGAAACAGGAAATTAACACTGCACATATGCAGCTGAAGTTAGATCTGTTCATCCCAGCATTCAAGGAAATCTGAGCCTGGCTTCATGCCTCTAAGTTAGCGATTGAACATTAATTTATGCATTTCTGCATAATAAAAATAGTATTATTTTCAACACCCTTTTCTATGTTAGCTGCATTTTTCTTTCATAAATATTCTTTTTGTAGCCAGAAAACTGAAATTGTGTGCTTGGAGTTTTAGGTTAACATTCATTTTGAAGATACTAGGGCTTCCAGGTTGACCATTTGCCCTCTAATTGTGTGCCCGTGTGATGAATTTGGGAATCTTTTTCATATTATCATGAATATGTGAATGAGTATAGACATGCAAGTCATGTGTGACTGTATATATGCATTCCTTTGTGCCTCAATACTGACGTAGATGGTGTGGATATTCTCTTTTTTCTCTCTGCAGCTGACGCTTCCTCTGCAAAATTGGTTTGATGGAGCAAAGGCACTCAGCGCAGCTCGGTACAAAAAGGCAACAACGCGACCAGCGTGCATACAGCACGGATCGTGTTGGACATTTAACACAGCACCAGAGAACTCACACAGGAGAGAAACCCTTCAAGTGCACTGTGTGTGACAAGGCATTTTCATATCCATCAGTTTTAAGGAACCACCAGAGAACACACACAGGAGAAAAACCCTTCAAGTGCAGTCTGTGCGCGAAGGCGTTTTCACGGTCATCTGTTCTTGTATTACATCAGAGAACACACACGGGAGAGAAACCCTTCAGTTGCACTCTGTGTGGGAAGGCGTTTGCACGTTCACAACATCTTAAAATACACCAGAGAACACACACAGGAGAGAAACCCTTCAAGTGCAGTGTGTGTGGGAAGGCATTTTCAGATTCATCTACTCTTAAACAACACCGGAGAACACACACAGGAGAAAAACCCTTCAAGTGCAGTCTGTGCGGGAAGGCGTTTTCACATTCATCTGCTCTTGGATTTCATCAGAGAACTCACACAGGAGAGAAACCCTTCAAGTGCACTGTGTGTGGGAAGGCGTTTGCACATTCACAACATCTTAAATTACACCAGAGAACACACACGGGAGAGAAAACCTTCAAGTGCACTGTGTGTGGGAAGGCGTTTACACATTTACAACATCTTAAATTACACCAGAGAACACACACGGGAGAGAAACCCTTCAAGTGCACTCTGTGTGACAAGGCATTTGCACAGTCTTCAGGTCTTCATAGACACCAGAGAACACACACGGGAGAGAAACCCTTCAGTTGCACTTTGTGTGGGAAGGCGTTTGCACAGTCATCAATTCTTAAAAGACACGAGAGGACACACAATCATCAGAAGATCCCTAAGAAATTGAGTCTGAAATCGGCTTGTGAAAGTCAAAGTGCTGCAATGAGCCCATCCCTCATGAAACCAGAAGTGAATCCCAGCTTGGACACTTTTAAAGGTATCAAGGTGAAATGTGAAGAGGCGAAGGTGAAATGTGAAGAAATGATGAAGAGTGAAGAAGTGAAGGTGAAATGTGAGAAAGTGATGGTGAAGAGAGAAAAAGTGACGGTAAACTGTGAAGATGAAGATTCAACTCCAAAATCGTACCTTCACATCGATGGAGGCAACGTGAAGCAGGAGGAGAATTCTGACTGCGAGGCAGAGCTTGGCAACTCCCAGCAGTTTGTGGAAGTGGAGGTGTGGGTGGACTTCTTAGACAATACAAAGTCAAATGGAGACCCGGTAGATGGGTAGGCTTGAGACAATGAAGCTCCAATAGATGCACCTTTGTCACAGGCCTTTAATGAAAAGAACGTGAATTTGAACACTAAATTCCTGGGTTCAACCTGCAGAGTAAGAGCGGCGAGTATTTGTTTACCTGTGGGTTGGGTAGATGAATAATCAGGAGCAAGAGCCAATAAACTTCCAAGTATTCCACTGTTATATTTATATTTGCATTGATATGGTGCTTGCTTAATTGCCTCAGCAACTCAGTTTCATATCTCATCACAAACACTCGAAGAGTGGGCGCAAATGTTGATTCCCTTGAAACTTCGGCGGCCCTTCGCTAAGGGTGTTGGGGCCCAAGGGGTTCTGCTGGGGCCGTCTAGGGCCGGGGTTAGTGGACCTCATTTACTTCCGGCCCAGACCATAGTAAGAGGGGACGGTGAACCCTTCATCGCGGTCCTCAATGTGGGCTCGCAGACGGTGGTGGTCCCACAGGGGACCGTGCTTGCTCACGCAACGCCGGTGCCATGTGAGGAACCCGTCGCAAATCACGTCAGCGTTGTCCCTGCGCCGCGACCGCATTCGGACAGCGATGAAGGGTGGCTCGAGGCGCTTTGTGCGGGATCGACGGACCTGTCAGATTCAGAGCGTCAACAACTTAAAACACTACTGCGGGAATTTTCCGACGTTTTTAGTCGGAATAAATACGATTTGGGTTGTACTCACCTGCTGCGTCACCATATTGACACGGGTGACAGCGCGCCAATTCGCCAAAATCCGTTTCGGTTGAGTCCCGCCAAAAAGGACCATGTCAAATCGGCTGTTGATGACATGTTGGCCGCCGACATCATTTCTCCTTCCACCAGCCCTTGGGGAGCGCCGATCGTCCTGGTTAAAAAGCAGGACGGTTCGTTGCGGTTTTGCGTTGATTTCCGGCGTCTTAACAAAATTTCGGTTGCCGACGCATACCCGCTCCCTCGGATGGATGAATCGCTGGACGCCTTGGCGGGAGCGCGATTCTTTTCCACACTGGATTTACTTTTGGGATTCTGGCAGCTTCCTCTGGACGATGATTCAAAGCCTAAAACTGCTTTCCGTACACCGCACGGCCTGTTCCAATTCAACCGGTTGCCGATGGGCTTACACTCAGCGCCGGCAACTTTCCAGCGTTTGAAGGAATTGGTTTTGGCTGGATTGCAATGGGAGTCGTGCCTCATTTATTTGGATGACGTTATCGTCTTTAGTAAAACTTTTAACGAACATCTCCAGAGGTTGCGGGCGGTTTTCCTAAAGATGCGGGCTGCTAATTTGAAATTCAAGCCCCAAAAATGCCATTTGTTGCGCGATTCGGTGCGTTATTTGGGGCACATCGTGGGACGCTCAGGTATTGCTACCGATCCCGCCAAAACGCAGTGTGTCAGCTCCTGGCCGACTCCCACCTCGGTGGGAGAGGTCAGGAGTTTCATTGGGTTCGCGTCGTATTACCGACGGTTCGTCGCTGATTTTGCGACAATTGCAAAACCCCTGCACGCTTTAACATCTAAAGGGGTTCGGTTCCACTGGGGTCAAGAGGAGGAGGCTGCTTTCTGCTCCCTTCGGGACGCCCTGGTAAAAGCCCCTCCCTTGATTTACCCAGATTTTTCTAAGCCCTTTTTGCTCGACACCGATGCGAGCAACACGGGTATTGGGGGTGTGCTTTCCCAGGTGGTTGATGGCGTGGAACGGGTGGTCGCGTACGGTAGTCGGGTGTTGTCTCCTGCGGAGCAAAGATATTGTGTCACCCGTAGGGAACTGTTGGCAATTGTCTATTTCATCCAACAGTATCGCCCATATCTGTACGGTCGGCATTTCACCGTCCGCACAGATCATGCGGCACTACAGTATGCCCTGCGAGTTCAACAACCATCGGGACAGTTGTCTCGATGGTTGGAGGTTCTCCAGGACTTTGATTTTGAAACCACCTACCGTAAGGGCGTTCGCCATACGAATGCGGACGCTCTGTCGCGCATGCCAACCACCTCCGAATGTGCATGCCTCCTGGGGTCGGGACGTTGCAGGCCTTCAGGGGACGCATCGGTTCCGATCTTGGCAGCCACCGACGACGACGAACCATTGGTTACTAATTCGATCGAACAACAGGGAAGAGATTCCCTGTTGGGGTTGCCCGTCACTGAATGGGGGCGCCTCCAAATGGAGGATACCTCCCTCCTCGGGTGGCGTCGTCGCGTCGGGGGTGCTGGTCGGGTGACGGGGGATTCGGATGCATGGGAAATGGTGCAAGGTCTGCTGATGCATTGGGACGGCAAATCCCAGCGACATCGGCTGGTGGTCCCTTCTGAGTTGCGAGGCAAGGTGGTGTGGGCCGCGCATGAGCGCCTATTACACCTGGGGACCCAAAAGACTCTTGCACTGCTACAACTTGATTTTTTTTGGCCTGGTATGACGAGGGATGTTGGGGATCTATTGGGATCATGCCCTCGGTGTGCGCAACGGAAACCGCCGGCGCGGGAGTCTAACCCGCCCTTGCAATCGATCAAAGTATCCAGAATAAATGAGCTTGTCGCGCTGGACATTTTGGGTCCATTTCCCGCCACCCCCAGGGGCAATAGGTATTTGTTGACAGGTGTCGAGTATTTTACGCGCTGGCCTATGGCCTGGCCCCTTGCCAACCAGTCGGCAGCAGCCATCGTGGAGGCCTTTGTTCAGGGATACGTCCTGGACAAAGGTGCTCCGGAGCGGCTGCTGACCGACCAGGGCAGAAATTTTTCCGGTAAATTACTCAAACAAGTCTGTGACCTCTTAGGCACGAAGAAAATTCGTACCTTCCCGTATCACCCGCAAACTGACGGAATGGTCGAGCGCCTGCATCGCACCATTACGTCAATGATGTCACAGCAGGTCTCGGACTCGCAGACTGACTGGGACCTGCATATTCAAGGGGTCTTGGCGGCATACCGGATGGCACCCCATGCAGCTACGGGATTTTCCCCCTTTTACCTCATGTACGGTCGCGAACCCGACCCGCCTGTTCGCGCCCAGCTGCAGATCCCCGACCCGCAAGGGAAAACTAAATTGGCTGACCACCTCAAATTTAATCTGGCCAAATTAACAGAGGCGCGGGATGCTGCTATGCTAAACTCGGACCTCCGTCAAAAGGCGAATGAGCGCCTCAGGCTGGGTCGGGCGCACGTAATACAGTGGAAGCCGGGGGACAAGGCATGGTTGCACTGTCCCCAAGTGCCCCTGGCTACCTCCCCTAAGCTGGCGCGGCCGTGGCGGGGCCCTGTGGAGGTGGTCGAAGTTTTGCGACCACAGTGCGTGCGCATTAAATGGGGGAAGCGGCGATGGTTCGTGCACCCCTCTAGGTTAAAACCCTTCGTTGCAGTACACAAACCCACTTCACACATGCGTGGCCAAACGTGTGGGGGGTCGACCGACTCACTGGGTCCGTCTCCGTCGTTCTCACCTAATGCCTTGCCGGCCGTGCCACCTCCAGGTGCATCAGGACTGACGGGCTCACGCCCGACCACCCCTCCTGGGGATACCGACGGTCGCGCGGCATCGGATGAGGTCTCACTCCGGGACGGACAATTGCCACCTGACGGTCCGCCACCCGGGGTTACCCCGTGTGAGGGGCCCGCTGCAAGGACGCGCGCAAAAATGCGCAGACTGTTATGAGGCCGGAAGATGTGTACATAGGTTGTGTTCATCGTGTGTTGTGTGGGTGGTGTGTTCCCTGCCCATTGAAATGTACATACGTTGTGTTCATTGTGTGTTGTGTGGGTGGTGTGTTCCCTGCCCATTGAAATGTACATACGTTGGGTTCACCTGGTGTTGTGTGTATGGTGGGTTCCCTGCAAATTGTATATAGGTTTTTTTTTTTACGGAATTCGTATTTATTCAAGGGGGGGTGCGTCGGGTTGTTTTCTCTTTTGTTGTGTTCTTGTTGCTGTTCTTGTTATTGTAGAAAAATAGTGAGGCACACGCGCGGTCAAGGTGTAAATGCACTTTTATTGTCATTTTTGTATGTTGGCAGCCGGGACGGCTGCAAGCTATGCGGGGGGGGGGGGGGGGGGGGGGATGTAGGGGTGTTAAAGAGAGGGCCCGTTATGCATGGCAGCCTATGGAAAACAAACAGTGGGCGGGGCTACGTAAGTGCACGAGGAGGTGCCCTCTACGACGTCCGAGCCAGACACCCTGGGGGGGGCTGGTTCGAACGTTATGATCCCCCGGGGCCCCACCCCTCAGGGAGGGGTTGGGTATAAAAGGGGATGTTTCAAAGGGCTCGGCAGTTATGTTTAAGCTAAGGGAAGAAGATTGAAGACGTCTTAGATAGAGCCCTGGACTCCCCTGGTTCGATGTCCTTTTCAGGGCCGGACAGGATTGAGCCAGCGGCGTGGTCCCGAAAGCCAGAGCCGGTGCTCTTGTAAGAGCTGGTCTGGAACTCCGGGTACCGGGCCCGACTTACCAGTGTCGGGCCAGTTAGCCTCCCCTAGCCCATTAGTGGAGGATTCGGGGCTAGGACAGAGTTAGCTAGGGGTGTATTGCGAGTTATACGGGTGAGGGGGCCGATACCCCCTCGAGTGTGTATATGCCCACTGTCATATTGTGAATAAACATACGTGTGCCTCAACCTCGGCGTCAAGCGTTCTCACCGGTACTTCATAGGCATGACAGCCTGAATGTTTCTAACTGGCGCAGATGTTCCATTTAGAGGGGTCCACGTTTCACATGCCTACAGAAGGGAGGGCAAAACTGGCCGAGAAGAACCGAAGCTTCATGCGGAGCGACAGACCAGGTAGCTTCCACACAGCATAGCGCAGCCGATGAAAAGATAATGCCGCCCGACTGATCCAGACAACCCACACACTGTACACACGCAGTGTTCCCACAAGGTCTACACACACCATATACACAGCGTACACACATTTTACCCACACAGTATACAAACAGTCTGTACACGCACAGTGTATACACACAGTAACAACAACCGCCATTCGCCACTAAGTGGCGGTGACGTCACCACGGCGCTTGTGCCAGACTATGTGCACGGGGCACATCCAGGTGTCATGGGTCGACTGACTTAGATGACTGGCCAATGCACCACCTGTGCCCCCGACTGCGCCAACAAACAGTGTCCACACACAATGTTCACGTTATTGTTGAGCTCACGCACCCAATGGGTCTCTGTTCAAGAGAGGGAGCCATAGAACCAGATGACACCAGAAGGCGTACTACTCAAACAGTGCAGTATCAGGGAAAGCCGTCTCGGGTGTGGACCAATCAACTTCAAGGACTGCATATTATCATTATCAGAGTTGCTTTTTTTGTTTGCATTTTTGACTACTTGTGTTGTGGTTATTGCAAACATGATGCCTTGTATAAAGGTGTCAGTTTTGTACCAGTTTAAAAGGGTAAAAAAACCTATTACTATAATATACTGTATTCAGTTGCCCTGCTGCTCGTTGGGGGAGGGGATTGTGTGAACCCCGCAAGTGACGTCATGTCACCTCCTGCTGCCACATGACGTCACGAGTTACCAGGTAGCTTCTGCTTCGCGCACGCTCGCTCACTGAGATCCGTGGTGAGAAGTTTACATCGTGGTGGTTGTTGTTGTGGTTGTTGTTATTAACCCAGGTAGAGCCTCGCTCCTTCTCCCTCGTAGGGATATCAATTGAGTAGCACCGAGTATGGAATCGATGTCCAGGTTGAAACATTACAACGCGGGGCCTAGCCATGCGGGGCCTTGCCTCCTGCCCTCGCCTGATTGCATTTGCTTTCTCTTCTTAAGTTTAATTTGTCTTCACCTGGCTCACTACTTTGAAACTTTGTTTTTACTTTAAATATTTCTACGTTTTTTTTTATTTTACCAGGCATAGCCCACTTGAGCTACACCGCTCTTTTTCAGAAGCGACCTGCCCACAACACAGTGGGCTTATCAACTTGTGGAAATGTTTATCGGTCAAATACTCTAAACGCGTGGTGATGTTGACTCTAAATGTGCAGGGAAAACCGCAGGATCCAGAGGAGAATCCACGCGACCACGGAGAGAGAGGGACACGCAAACTCCAAATATACAGCCATAATACAGGTTTGTTTGGGATTGATCGCGTAAATAAATCAATGTGCCGTTAACCCCGCCACCACCCGACACAGCCATTTAGTAAGAGGTTTGTCAGGTAAACAAAACGTGCCCAATGCGTCACTAGTACAGCACTAGTGTGTAGTGTAGTGTACTAGTACATCTCATCGGTGTGTTGGAGAGCCAAGCCACAACATTTACAATCTAAGTACAACGTTTTGACAGTAATTCCAACCAGCTTCATCAGACGACAGCCAAATGTTGTGGCTTGGCTCTGTGGGAATATAAATCGGCTCGCTGGGTTCATAGCACAGCACGCTAACCGTTGCACTACTGCTCCCCACTCACACACAAACTTCATCGGAAGTATAGTATTTATCCAGCAATAACTAAGTTACCCGGCTTAGCTCAGGTCTCAGTAATCAAACATTAAGAGTAATGTCTCTGCTTTTTTATGTAATTAAGGTCTATCGTACCATATCGAGGCTTGGGGCTTTGGGTTGTTCTTTGTTTTTTATGTCTCTGCCTCTGCTCACATTCATTGACGATTTTTATGATTTTGGGCAAGCCCGTCTAAAGCTGCGTGACCAGGAGTTGGAGCCATTTGCTGTTCAATTTGGCTTGTGACAGAAATTCACTCTGCCCCCATGCATTGCATTACATAGCATCTTCATTAATTATGTAATTTGAGAAGCTCACAATAGCCATATAAATAATTGCATTCGTTACAGTTAAAATGATACGCGCATCGATGCCTGGTTATAGTTAAGGGATCGTTCCCTGGTCAACCATGTTATATCTGCTGATGATCTGGAAATGGCTACTCAATGAGATCGGGTTAGATAATCTCGTTCTGTGCCCGGATAATTCCATCATGAAAGGTGGCCTTGCGTATGTTCCACCAAAATAAATCACCTGCCTGGGAATTTCATGTCATACAACACTGTACCTGCTCAACTCTCCATGAGTTATCAGGCAGTTCTGCAAGTAATGGAGGAGCTCCCATACCTGGTTAATGTATTCACGACCAGCTCTGGTTTGGCAGCCAAAGTCTCACTTTAAATTTGTCTAGCAGCATTCTTTCATTAAACTGTGTAACACTGTGTGGAAGCTGCCTGGACTTTTGCGCCATACAAAGCTGTGAGTGTCCATCACCAAGGTCTAGTCTGTCTGAGACCATCCCTCTCCCTGCCATACTGGCATCGCACCCGCCTCTCACTCTTCGTACTGTGGATGGTGGGCGCACAGGACGGTGCCACGCAGCCATTCCAGGCTGGGTCCAAATGGGTTACGTGGGTCACCGAGCCACCAGGCCTCATTCCACGAGTGATATCAATATACAATATCTGTAACGAGGCCCCCCAATAGACTGCCCCTGGAACTCTATCGGGCACGTCCCACTGAGGGAAGTCCCCGGGGCCCGGGCCTGGACTTGCTGGTGGGAATATGTCGCTTGGCTGATTTGGGAACGCCTGGGAATTCCCCAGGAAGATCCAGAGTCTGTCGCCAGGGAAAGGGAAGTCTGGACTGCCCTACTAAATCTGCTGCCGCTACAACCCTCACCAAGACAAGAGGATTTAGAAATAAACGAACAAACAAAGCTGTGAGGCTTCCTGGCCACAGATATTACTCCTTTCTCTGTAGATGCAAAATATTAACTTATTTAAAGGACCGTCTGTTCTGGCTTATAATTAAGACTGGCCAGCCTATGATCCCCTCTATTGAACCAAACAAGATTGTATTATAACCTTACAGAGCCCTAAAATATCAGTACAGAACATAATCAGCGAGTTTATTTGGGAGGCCAAGCTGCATTGGTTGGGTCATGAATCCCGCATTAACAGACAGCATGCTCAAGCATCTTCTGTTAGTCCAGGTGTTACGAGCTAAACAGGCATGGCATTGGCTTCAGAAGAGATTGGATGATGTGAAGTTGATCACACCTGCTGATGACTGGTACCAGGAGTGTCATGATCAGCCTCTGTGGAGGAGGCCCGTGATATATGCTGCAGGGCAGTTGTAGGTATTTGCTCTGCAACAACAGTGAGATCGGAGGAGCAACGCTCACATGAATGGGTGGAACGCCGGGTGCCTAAAATGCAGCAAGACAGTGTGAAGCACAGCTGGTGCATCTGTCAAACATCTCAGTCATTCATCCCTTGACACCTGGATCATTCCAATGACCTGCTGACAAGTGATCCACACTTACATGGCATTCATGTGAAATGTATGTGTAGTGAGTTCAACTGAGTCGCAGATGTACACTTGGAGGCAACACATTTATTTAACACCAACACACGGGGTAACTGCCCCTTAACAGAATAACAACCTGTGGTGGTGACCACCAGGCTAACTGCACTAATTACAACGTAACGAGCTACTACGGACCGGGACCACAGCTCGGGTCCAGTTCCACATGTTGTAGACTTGGTGGAACGTAGACGAACGTTTCTTCAGGTTGAACATCAACGCCGGTTCCTCTGGGGGACCCGGCTTATATTTTTTGCGGTGTGGCTGGCTCCGCCCTTGGCCACGACCACCTTTCAGAATCCTCAAGCAGGATCTGGACCCCGACCACGTGACCACCCCTAGCCCCCACTTTGGGCCCCTTTGTGGACTTAGCTTGTCACGTGCCCTCTCGGGTCAACCAGAGTGCCATGGCCTTTCGTAACCTCTATCCTACGGCCGGCACTCCCACACCCTATCCTGTAGGGCCGGCACTACACGCCAAGCGTGGTGCCATTCGGCGATATCAATCAGCGCTCACCGAGCCCCTTTAGGGCTAGTACTACACTCACCATAATGGTATCCGCGATGTCGTTACACCGCACGCCGTGCCTCTCTAGAGCCGGCACTACACAGTGACATCCCGCAATGTCACTACATCTGTAAGAGTTTATTTATGTGGGGAGCGGTGGCGTAGTTATTACACTGTGTAACAATAAACATTTTTCTTCCTGGGTAGTGTTATTTCCTAATTGCATATACCTCAAAAGTACAGGAAATGCTATTATTCCCCACAAACTTTGCTTTTGTGACTAGGACAGTGATATTTTGAAATTTACCTATTTTCAATGATACATTTGTGTCTTTTCGTTCACATAAAGTCCTGGTCACCAAAGCAAAGTTTGTGGGGAATAATAGCGATTTTCTATACTTTTTAGGCATAAGCAATAAAAAAAATAACACTTTGTACGCAGGAACAAAAATTGTGTTACATAGTATTATCATTGTACTAGCGGTTAGTACCCGGCGTTGCCCGGGCGAAAAAGGCAGACACATGTAGTTACACACGCAAATCGACTCACACACACAGAGTTACACGCACAAATCGACTCACACATACATACATAGACTGAACAAAAACTGCCATTCACCACTAAGTGGCGGTGACGTCACGACAATGCTTGTGCCAGGCTATATGCACCTTGAGGCCACATGAAGTGTCGAACGCCCGCTGGCAGGAGGTCAGGGGGCAAACCCAGATGGCACAGATCGACTGACTGAGACGACTGGCTGATGCACCACCTGTGGCCCCTACTGTGGCAACTTTCTGTGCTTTAGCCACCCGGCGCTCCGCTCGTTGTTGTGAGCGTCACTCCTCCGCCTTCCATTGTTGTTGGAGGGTGACTAATTCCAACTGCCCAGTAGCGTCCTTCAGGAGCCTGCTCCAGAGGCCGCTCTTGACACCGTTGGTACCAGTCATCCGCAAGTGGACTCAGCTCCAAGTCATCCTGTACCAGATCACTCCATGTCTTCTCCAGCCCGTGCCGCGCCCGTTTAGCCCCCTCGATCCGGTCGAACAAAAGCTGTTTAGGCATGCGGTGGCTGGCCATGCGGGCTACATGACTCGGGCAACGCAGCCTTGCCTGCTGGAGGTCACCGATGGGACTTTGTCCACATCTTTCAAGGATTTGTGAGCTCCTCACACAATGCAGCCTGGTTAAACCCAGGATGGATCGTAGGCAGGCCATCCTAAATGTTTATAATCGGCGAAGATGTTCCATTAGGGGGTCCAAGTTTCGCAAGCATCGAGAAGGGAAGGAATGACCGTGGCCGAGAAGACCTGACCTTCGTACGGAGTGATAGACCAGGTAGCTTCCACACAGTGTTACGCAGCCAATGAAAAGATAATGCAGCTCGACTGATTCGGAGTGAGACCTTTGCTGTTAAACCGGAGCCGGTCATTAGCACACTGGCAAGGTATGGGAAATTGTCCACTGTCTCCACAACTGCCCCATCACCAATTAGGAGTTGTGGGGGTGGAGTGTCCAATGGTACAAAATAGCCAGGCAGGTGCTTAGTTTTGGTGGGGCTGATGGTAAGGCCCCCACCTCTTGGTGGCAAGCTCCAGGTTCAGCAGCAGCACCTCGAACTCCTCCTCCGAGTGAGTTGCAATTAGCAGATCATCGGCATACAGAACGCGGTTGAACAATAGAGTGCCATCCCTTGACCGCACCCGGGCATCGATCAGCCTCCCATTGTTTCTGTAGCAGATGAGAATTCTTCAGGTACAGGCATTGAAGGCTTGACGAACTACGTGGTCCAAATATATGTAAAATAATGTGGGAGCCAGAGGACATCCCTGTTGCACCCCAAGGTGGAAAGGGAATGGCTCTGACTGACGGCCACGTATTTAGACGCGGGGCGGCTCGCCATCATGAAGGTCCTTAAGGATGGTGATTAGTGGGTCAGGGACTCGGAAAGCACAAAGAGCAACCCAGAGGCCAGGCCTACTGATGGTATCATAGGCCTTGAGCAGGTCAATAAAGCACACGCATGGACTAAGATGCACACATGGACCTACAGACACGCAAAGAAATGGAGTTACACTGACTAACACGCACATGGACTGAGACACACACATATCGACTCACAAACACATCGACTTACAGACACACACATATGGACTCACACACACATAGACATGCACTTAAGATACACACACATATATGGATGTACACACATACAGCGACTCACACACACACCGACTCACACAACAATACGTGGACTCACACACACATTGACGTAAACACACATGTACTTACACACACACATATGGACTAAGACGCACACACATGGACTTACACACACACACAGCGACTGATACGCACACAAATGGACTGACACGCATACTTGGACTGACACACACACATAACCACTTTGACATACACACACATGGGGCGTTGTCCGTTATAAAATGACAGACACACACATGGGGTTAAAGACGCATGGCTCTACACGCACACACATATGGACTCAAAGACACACACATCGACGGGCACAGCAATCCCCGATGATGGCACAGCTATCAGTATGGCAGTACTACGTATGAGGAAATAGCGTGACGTGAGCGATGGAAACAATATAAATTTATTGAAGAAATAATCAAATCACAGACTGGCAGTGAACCGTGGCAGCGTCATAAAAGACAGCAAAAAAGGGAAAAATGAGCAACCTAAAAATCCAAAAAGAGTTTTGTGTACACAAACATAATTATTGTAACATGTCAACTTGTTTCATAATGGTAAACAATGAACCTGAGTTGTTATCTGCACACAATATCTGGCAACGTATTGTTTAAATAATAATAAGCAATCAACGTGAGTTCTTATCTGCACACAAACATTATTATAGTAATGTTTGTCAACTAATGTGTTTAACAATAGTAAACAATGGACTTGAGTTGTTAGCGTAAGAAGCAATGGACTTTGTACTTACCATAGCCATGTTGAGGCCTTGTGCCATGCGTAGCCCCCGTCCTGGCCTACATTGGCGAGGCAGCAGAGTTGGCACATTGCCAGGCTAGGGGCTGGGCCACTACCCCTCCCCCCAGCATCCCCCGGGCGTGCAAGAATAATGGTATGCAAGCACTGAAATATGATCTACGGAGTCTGCAGTATAAACTGGACGCATCGTGTTGGGGGGGGGGGGGCAAGAGGACATGACACTGTGAATAAATATCCGCAGCGTTATGTGTGTATGTATTGCCTGTAAAACGCGTAAAAGGAAATGTCCCCCGTGAGCTGGAGCGAATGCGCAGCACTTGGTAGGGTCCGCCCCCCCACGCAATTGGCGTCAGTTGGTACGGTCGATGTCGTGCAATAAGTAAATAATGAATAATAGAAACGGCACAAATGTGTTAATGAAACTACTTTAACGTTTACGGATGGGAAAACGGAATAGCCTATTTCCACCGCGGGGCTTAGGGCGTGTCGCTCGGTAAATTTTTTTCTACGTGAAGGCCACCGTCCGAGAGCCAAATTCCCCGCAAGCGCGACGTTTCGACTTCAAAACAAGCAATCATCATCAGGTGTGTTTTTTTCCACACCTGATAAAGATTGCTTGTGTTGCAGTTGAAACATCGTGAGAATTTTATTGTTTTATATTTTTTATTATTTTATTGTTTCCCTTCTACGTGACTTTACCGAAAGAACCAAGAATATGAATCCCTGCAGTCACGAAAGCTTTAAATCAAAACAAAAAATATTATTTTCAACAGCCTTTGCTTTGTCAGCTGAATTTAGCTTTCATAAATATTACTTTTGTAGCCAGACAGCTGTTTTGTGTGCTCGGGGTATTGGGTTAACATTCATTTTGAAGATACGAGGGCTTCTAGGCATTGTGTGCCATAACAGCCTGTGTGATGAATTTGGGACACTTTTTCACTATATCATGAATATATGAATAGGTATAGACGTTTGTCTGTGTAAATATGCATTCCTCTGTGTATCGATACTGACGTGTAGATGGTGTTGATATTTTTTCTGTCTGCAGCTGTCACTTCCTCTGCAGAATTAGTCTAATGGAGCAAAGGCACTCTGCGCGGCTCGGTGCTTACAGCATGGATCGTACTGGAAATTTGACACGGCACCAGAGAACTCGCACAGGAGAGAAACCCTTCAAGTGCAGTGTGTGTGGGAAGGCATTTGCACGTTCATCTTGTCTTGTAATACACCAGAGAATACACACGGGAGAGAAACCCTTCAAATGCAGTGTGTGTGGGAAGGCATTTGCACGTTCATCTTGTCTTGTAATACACCAGAGAACACACACGGGAGAGAAACCCTTCAAGTGCAGTGTGTGTGGGAAGGCGTTTGCACAGTCATCTACTCTTGCAATACACCAGAGAACACACACGGGAGAGAAACCCTTCAAGTGCAGTGTGTGTGGGAAGGCATTTGCACATTCATTTTCTCTTGTAGCACACCAGAGAACGCACACAGGAGAGACACCCTTCAAATGCAGTGTGTGTGGGAAGGCGTTTGCACAGTCAACTACTCTTGTAGAACACCAGAGAACACACACAGGAGAGAAACCTCTCAAGTGCAGTGTGTGTGGGAAGGCGTTTGCACAGTCATCTACTCTTGCACAACACCAGATAATACACACGGCAAAGAAACCCTTCAAGTGCAGTGTGTGTGGGAAGGGGTTTGCACGCTCATCTACTCTTGTAGACCACCAGAGAACACACACAGGAGAGAAACCCTTCAAGTGCAGTGTTTGTGGGAGGGCGTTTGCACTTTCATCTCCTCTTGTAGCACACCAAAGAACACACACGGGAGAGAAACCCTTCAGGTGCACTCCTTGCGGGAAGACATTTGCACTTTCATCAAATCTTCATGCACACCAGAGAACACACAAGCATCAGAAGATCCAGAAGGAGTGGAGTCTGAAATCGGCTTGTGAAAGTCAAAGTGCCGCAATGAGCCCATCCCTCATTAAACAAGAACCGGAAGAAAATCCCAGCTTAGACACTTTTAAAGGTATCAAGGTGAAATATGAAGAGGTGAAGGTGAAATGTGAAGAAGTGATGGTCAAGAGCGAAGAAGTGAAGGTAAAATGTGAAGATGAAGATTCAACTCCAAAATCAGACCTTCACATCGATAGAGGCAACGTGAAGCAGGAGGAGAATTCTGACTGTGAGGCAGAGCGAGGCAACTCCCAGCAGTTTGTGGAAGTTGAGGTGTGGGTGGACTTCCTCTGAAACAATACAAAGTCAAATGGAGACCCGGTAGATGTGTAGCTTGAGATTATGTCGCTCCAATAGACGCACCTTTGTCACAGGCCTTTAATGACAAGAATGTGAAGTTGAACGCTCAATTCCTAGGTTCAACCTGCAGGGCAAGAGCGGCCAGTCTTTGTGGACCTGTGGGTTGCGTAGATCTCTAACCAGGAGTGAGAGCAAATAAGCTCCCAAGCATTCGATATGTAATCATAATTGCATTTACATGGTGCTTGCTTAATTGCCTCAGCAACTTGGAGTTTTGTATCGTATCTTGTCTCAAACACTCGAAGAGCATCCCCAAGTAGCAGCTACCCCTGTGTGGCACAAGGAGGTGGCCCTGCACCGGCCTGCATGTGGACAAGAGCCTGTCAGTAGGGGGCGGTGGTTGATGTGGCATCTTAGTTGTGGAGTTTGTCGGTAATGTTTTAGAATTTGATCAATTTTGACCCAGACGTCAGAATGCAATGGCCTACTCGTTTTGAATTACACTACTATGTTGTACATTCACTTCGATTTAAAGCTTTCGTGACTGCAGGGATTCATCTTCTTGGTTCTTTCGGTAAAGTCACGTAGAAGGGAAATAATAAAATAATAAAGATACAACATAATAAGATAATTCTCACGACGTTTCGGCTACAATGCAAGCAGCCGTCCTCAGGTGAAGAATGAAACACCACCAAGCTTGGAGCGTATATTTAAGCTGGGTTGGAGGGGGAAGAAGAGCGCCTTGACAAATGAATTTGCATATCAAGAGGAATTTAACATTCCTTCCCTTTGTTAATTCTACCCCCTGTCCCCTCCCTTTGATGCTGCTAATCCTGCATAATGCACGGGCATAATGACTTTGAAACCCCCCGCCCACCTCCTACGCATTTCCCATAAATTAGCTAAATTCCTCTTGATATGCAAATTATTTTGTCAAGGCGCTCTTCTTCCCCCGCCAACCCAGCTTAAATATTCGCTCCAAGCTTGGTGGTGTTTCATTCTTCACCTGAGGACGGCTGCTTGCGTTGTAGCCGAAACTTTGTGAGAATTATTTTATTATGTTTTATTTTTATTATTTTCCCTTCTACGTGACTTTACCGAAAGAACCAAGAAGATGTACATACACTTAAGCAGACGATGCGTATTTTTTTAAATAACTTATTGTTAATACGATGTAACCTGATGCAGCATAATTAGGTGCAGTAATTAAATTTTGTTAAAATGACTCAATAATTTAGAATTAATACTTGTATGATTGTGTGTGTACATGTAACATTTTGTCTATAAGGGTTAAACATTGATTAAGTGATGTTAGGACAAAGTGTGTGTTTTGGAAGTAACCTGGACAGATCACTCTGGTGAGACCCGTTGTTTTTGTGATACAGGTCAAAGGGTACTTTTGTGTTTTCAGGAAGCATCTCCCTTTGGAGCAACTCATTGTCTTTGAAATAGGGAGCGCATTTGGATCATTCATCAGTTACAAGGCATACCACTCAAAAGTTACACGAATAGGAGGTACATTCTCTACAACACGAATTATAATTTTGTATTACGTGTTGACGTAGATTTTGTCGAACTAGGACTAGAAATTATCCTTGCTGATTAACGTCTGAATGTTCACAACCATGGGTTGAAGCAAGCCCCTCAGAACCATTTACGGCCTTGGGCCAGGAAAGTCATGAAAAAAAGCTGCGCACGAACGCCGCATCCACGCAAGCTCCTGTGATGGTCCGTTTTAAAGTTTGAAAATGAAACAATGTTGAATTGTATTATGTTTTGAATTAGATAATTGTATTTCTTCATTAAAAGCTTATATCATTTTACATCTGGTAGACTTAATTGAAAACGACATTTCATGTAAATTTCCTTTCGTCGTTAAGTAGATGGCCTTGCCGGGGATTTGGTTCCATGCGGAGTTTAACCTTTTCGGGATTGCGGGATCGAAATAAGGCGGCACAGAGTTGGCTGTGCGAGAAGACCGCCGTCCGTAGATCGATTCCAACATGATCGAACGTCTGTCCCGGCGCCTCCGTCGTTCATACAGGGGGTGCGTATGTTTGCAGCGCCCCCTGCATGAAAACGACGGAAAGTGCAGCATTCGTCATAGGTAGATGAAGTTGTGTACTTATATAAGAGTATAGCCAGTGGGTTTCAAAGTACCTTTGTCTTACAGAAATCAATTTCGCGTGAGCCCACCGCATTAAAACAATGCTCAGCTGAGCGGGGCAAGTCACAGTGGGGGGGGGGGGGGGGGCACCTTATATATGTCACGTGCCGTAGCTCACGTGACTTCTGCCGCGAAAATGTCTAGATGTTTTCGCCTGAGGACGACCGCATGTTGTGATCGAAACGTCGCGATTTATTTTATTTTTTCTACCTACGTGACTTTACCGAAAGAACCAATGAGTATGAAATACGTCTCGTCTGCTGCTCTTGTTCATATCTGTGTACATCGATATCCCACATTGCTTACATGTGTAGTGACATAAGAAGGGAGGGGCTGCTGGGGGCTCTGGGACCTGGGTGGGCCAGGCGCTTAAGCCTCTTGGCACCAGGCGTTGGGTTCTCAGGCGGGTCCAGACGCTTAAGCCTCTTGGCGCCGCCAACGGGGGGGGGGGGGGGGGGGGGGGGGCTGTGTGTGCTCTGTGGAATGTCTGGTGGCGCACACGGCTCCACCCCTCGTTGGACCAGGCATAAAAGGAGAGCTCCCTGGACGATCAGGGCCCAGTTGTAACTCAAGACCCAAGACCTACGACCAGCCATCTGAAGACCCTGGGAGTGGAGCCGAGGGGCAAGTGAGGGAGCTGAGGGAGGGAGAGCCAGTCAAACACAGCCAGGGGAGGGCTGGCAGCCTTAGGCCTGGGGGGCAAGTCCAGTCAATTAGCCCATTGAACCATTCACCAGCGCAGCCCAATGAGTGCCCACCGTCGCAGCTCAATCAGTGCTCACCAGCGCAGCCAAATCAGTGCTCGCCACCGCAGCCCAATCAGTGCCCACCACCGCAGCCCAATTAGTGCTCACCAGCGCAGCCTAATTAGTGCTCACAAGCTGCAGCCCAATTAGTGACCATGGGCCGGATAAATGTCCTCGGCGGGCCGCATGTGGCCTGCGGGCCGTAGTTTGAGGACCCCTGATCTAGGCTGTGTACCTAGGCTGTGTACCTAGGCTGTAACAGAGTATCAGGACTGTTGGAGTGTAGTGAGTTGGACTGTTGGAGTACTGTTGGAGTGTTGTATTATAATAAAGAAGTTACCTCTACAAGTGTCTCCGGAACCCGTTACACCTATCTAAAGCCTGACTCCCACCACCATCCAGCCCAGAAGAATTCCCTCATCAAAACACTACACCATAGGGCCCGTTGCATCTCCGACCAGCACCACCTAACAAGTGAGCGGGAGCACGTACACCAAGCCCTCAGGATGAATGGATATTCTGACCATACAATCCGCGGGGGCTGATCCGCACCTTGCATTGTGAACAACTTTTCCATCTCGGCGTTCAGAAATCTTTGCTTATTATTATTTGCCAGGCATGACATCCGATGTCACTAGGGCGCTTCGGTCGTGCACCGAGTGTGCACAACACAAGTCACCCTGGCAGCGTTATGTTCCACCCTTGCAATCAATTTCCGTCACGCGTGTCAATGAATTGGTCGCGTTGGATGTGTTAGGACCGTTCCCTGTCACGCCTTGTGGCAATAAATATCTCCTCGTCGGGGTTCAATATTTCTCCCGTTGGCCTGTGGCGTGGCCCTGGCCCTATCAATCTGCTGTATCCATTGTTGATGCCTTTGTGAACGGCTATATCATGGATAAGGGGGCGCCAGAAAAGTTGCTCACCGATCAGGGTAGAAATTTTTCATCTAAACTGTTGTGGGAGGTGTGTGCTGCTTTGGGGACCAGGAAGATTTTTACGTCCCCCTACCACCCTCAGACTGATGGTATGGTGGAGCGGTTAAATCGTACCTTGTCCGCTATGTTGTGCCAGACAGTCGATGAGCGACAGGCCGACTGGGATATCCAGATACCCAGCGTCCTCTGTGCCTACTGGATGGCGCCTCACGCTTCTACGGGATATTCCCCATTTTTCCTTGTGTATGGAAGGGAAAGCACGCCGCTGGTGGATGTCCAATTGGGCTCCCCAGTTGGACCTCTTAAATCGACTCTTCCCAATTACATTCAACAATCCCTTCGGCGGGTCTTGGAGGCGCATGAGGCTGCCAGGGTGAATGCCTCCAAGACTCAAGCTCGGAATGAGCGTTGCGCACGGCGGTCGAAATGGACATGCCATGGTAGGTTGGAGATGAAGCGTGGCTTCATTGCCCACAGGTGCCTATGGGCACCTCTGCTAAACTTCACAAGCCATGGCAGGGCCCTGTGACGATTGTGGAGGTTTTGCGGCCTCAGTGTGTTCGTGTTCGTCACGGTCGCCAGCGCTGGTTTGTCCACCCATCGCGGTTGAAACCGTTTGTTGCTCCTGTGCCGCCATCGTCATCTCCAAATCCCGGAATCCCGGTGCCTGACGTGGCCAACAGACCTGTCACCTCTGTTAGGGGTGATCTTCCGCAGCCTGTTCCTTTGCCATCCACAGCGCCCCTGAAGGTGACGGCGGGTCCAGAGGACATCGCCAATTCCCCGTGCCCATCTGCGGGGGATCCGGCCGGACCACCCATTGTTGGGCCACTACCTCCACCAGCCGATGTTCCTGTTTCGCCATTGGCGGATGGACCGGCTATGCGGACACGCTCTAAATAGTCGCGATTTTTTAAAGCCGTTCTTGGATTCGGGTTGCGTGTTCTGTCCGCTGTGGTGTGTTGTGTTGGGGGGGGGGGGTCCAACATTCCGTTATATTTCTCTTTCCAGTTTTGTTTGGGCCACGGGGCTGATGGCGCTCTGTTGTGTTGCCCTTCCTTAGCCAGGACGGCTAAATTTTTTTACACAAGGGGGGTGATGTAATGAGAGCACCATTGCCTGGATTATCAGGGGGCATATATATTAATTCTACAGTCCATGCTTATCCATAGTGGGGTTTACATCTAGGTGAAAGGTGAGAGGCGGTTCCACCAGGGAAGCCTCTGGAATGTTCGGGAAGATTCCAGGAGGGGTGTGGCCAAAGGCAGGGCTTAGTCCCGGATAGGGGGATATAAGCGGGACCCCGAGCAACGCAAAGGGTTGGTGCTGAAGAATTGAAGAGGAGCCATGCCACTGCTGCCCCGCCATCTCCATCCACCACGTGGCGGCTTGTCTTCCAGCACCATCAGCCGCTCCCTAGTGCACCGTCAGCCAGCAGTGCGTTGGAGAGCGGGTGGGCGCCACGTGGCACGGGGCAGCGTAGCCACACGAGTGGACAGCCGCAAAGAGGAAGAGACGGAGACACGTGGCTGTACCGAGCTTTTATTGAATGAACTCACAGTTATAATTGTTTTTTTCACCCTTCTATCTGGCAACAAAACTGACACCTTTTTACAAGGAGACATGTTTGCATTGACCACAATACCTGCAGTCATAATGCAAACGAAAAACACAACTCTGATAATGTGCACTGTCCTTGAAGTTGATTGGTTCCAATGGTGTAAACTCACAGTTACTTACCGTGTCGGAGACCACTCATTACACCTACGTGACTTAACCGAAAGAACCAAAGAGTAAGTGTATGAATGATAAACAATGAAGGCTTTCGCTGGTGGAGTAAAAAGGGGTAAGTTGTTGAGAGAGATGGGTAAAGTTGGATATTTCTGCTATGGACGGAGCTATTAATCTACGAGCCACCCATTACAACGCACGCAGTAATTCAGAATAATTTATAATATCCACAGGCCGTGCGGATCCTGGGGGTTTGCCAATACTTCACGCCAGCCAGTACGGGTTGGTGGTAGACGTGGGATCTTTAGACAGAGGTACAAATTGCAGTAAAACATTGGATTGTTGTGCTCTTCCGTCTTCAATTTACAACGGTGTCCAACCTACAGTGAGGGAAAACAGTATTTGATCCCCTGCTGATTTTGTACGTTTGCCCACTGACAAAGAAATGATCAGTCTATAGTTTTTATGGTAGGTTTATTTGAACAGTGAAAGACAGAATAACAACAACAAAATCCAGAAAAACCCATGTCAAAAATGTTATAAATTGATTTGCATTTTAATGAGGGAAATAAGTATTTGACCCCTCTGCAAAACATGACTTAGTACTTGGTGGCAAAACCCTTGTTGGCAATCACAGAGGTCAGACGTTTCTTGTAGTTTGCCACCAGGTTTGCACACATCTCAGGAGGCATTTTGTACAAAATCAGCAGGGGATCAAATACGTTTTTACCTTGACTGTAACAACCGAAAAATAACTGATTGACAGAAGCAAGGCACATAGAGGGCCACACAAAAGGTTTAATGAACCCGCTTCATGTACAACATCTGACTAATTCTAGATTTGAAGCTTTCGTGACTGCAAGGATTCATATTCTTAGGTTTTTCGGTAAAGTCACGTAGGTAAAAAAAAAAATCAAAATTAATAAAAGTAAAATAAAATAAAAATCACGACATCTGGCTACTTTGCACCCTCCGCTATTTTTGAGTTTCACAAATATTCGTGATCCAGCAACCTCCACCCCCCCCTCTCAAAAGGCTTCCACAAGATGGTGGTGAAGCCTCTTCAGTCTGTGCGCGTGTTCTACTGCCAATGCGCGGTGCTTTACGAATTAAAATCTTTATCGTTTTTTAAAACATCTCAACACATCAATAACACTGCCATATAAAGAAATGCGTCTATACACAAAATACGCGACGTTTATAGCAATTGCCATTTTTATCATACCCATCATGTATATGCTGTCAAGAAGCGCCATTGCCTGAAACATCACCAGTTACGCGTTTTCTATTATCTGGCAATAGTTGACGAATGTGTTGCGAGTTTGTTATCTTTGCTTCTGGATAACTGCCAACGCAGCGCCACTAAATGAAACATCTAAATATACAAGTTAAATAAGAAGTTTGTTTTGCGTTGAGACTAACCCCAGAAATCAGAAACGAAATTAATTATAGATTTGAAGCTTTCGTGACTGCAAAGATTCATATTCTTAGGTTTTTTCGGTTAAGTCACGTAAGTAAAACATCAAAATAAAAATAAAATAAAAATAAAAATCACGACGTTTCGGAGGCAACACAAGTCTTCGTCATCAGGTGGGTCAGTCTTTGATCGCCGCTCACCCTCCGTCCCGACACGTTTCCACTCATTGTGTTGAGCACTGCGTGCAGTCTTTGATCACCGCTCCTCCTCCCCCCCGATACGTTTCCATTCATTGGCTACCACAGTCTGATAAGCTCTCCAACCCCCCCCTCTCCACCTCTCTTCAACTTGCTTATAAGGGATTACATCTTGAATCATTGCTTCACTTGATGCAGCTAATTCGGCTGTGACGGTCCCACCTGATGACGGAGACTTGTGTTGCCTCCGAAACGTCGTGATTTTTATTTTATTTTTAAATCAGAAACGGTTTTAATCGCCATGTAAGTTTGCACAGACAAGGAATTCACTATGGCTGGACGGTGCATACATTTAACAAGTAGGAATCTTAAAAACTTATATAAAAGGTATACACTCTAACTATACTAACGTCACAAAGTTTAAGTAATACTTAAGGTCTAAAATCTATAAAATTATGAATAAGTAGACCTTATAAGATGCGAAATGTAAAATGTTAATTAGCCGTATTAAACAATCTTAAAATACTAAAATACAAATAAGATTACACGTTGTAAGTATGGAAAGGTGTAATTATGTAGATAAAATGTTATAGTAAGTGTAACAGTCATTTTTCACGCAGTAGACTAGAAGTGGAATGATTGGGCAAAGACTGGCTCAACGCTCAGCAGCATTCCAAACATGAGCGCCTCATCTCTTGAACAGCGACAATGCGAATAGTTGAAGTACGAGTTATCATTCCATTGTGCACTTTAAACAAAAGCAAACTATTCACGTGACATGTTTCAGGCTTTTTGGGGACAAAATAAGGGTACGGTCTATCGTCTCAAAAGTAATCTAGACTGCCTGAAAACACAGATATAGTAAGTTCAGCATGCATAGTAACCATGCATCTTTGTTGATATTCCTTGAAGTCTGCCTGACATTTTTCAGATGTCCATGAATTTCCAGATGTTTTTTAAAATCTTTTATATTAAGTTCGCTTGCTTGCGTGCTTGCTTGCTTACGACCGTGCAAATCTTTCGGTCGTTTTTTAACCCACTTCCCGTGATCCAATCGAGCTGACATTTTGCACACAGACTCGTTGTGCGTGACAATTAATGTTCGTGAAATTTTTTTTCCAAAATTTTACACTTTTTAGGACAAAAATATTATATTTAATTACCAATTGCTTAATGGTGCCATGCAATCATCTGACCCATAGGTGGCAGCCGTCTGAAGCCAGAGGACGAGAGGACTCTAGCCGCCACGCATATAAAGGATTTATAGTGAAAAACTTTGTTTTTACGGGTTATACTTGTTGTTATCGTCTGTGTGAATGAGGTGCACTAAGCCCCATCAAATACTCCACGTGTGGCTGTCTGGGTTGGGCTGCGTGTTGACCGTCACGTCTCTCAAGCATTCTCCAGGTGCTAAAGTGGCCATTTACAGGCGTTCAATACGAAATACAAAAGTTACTTCTACTGTGACTCCTTAAGATGTCAGTAGTGTGTTCTTCAACGCGCAGCCAAACCGAAGACAATGCACTTGGATAGCGAGCGGATGTGACCACTTGAACGTTAAAATGAACGAAAATTGATTTCTCGCGATGAATACGATGTTTCGATTTAAAGCTTTCGTGACTGCAGGGATTCGTCTTCTTGGTTCTTTCGGTAAAGTCACGTAGAAGGGAAGTAATAAAATAAAACATAATAAGGCGCCCTTTCCCCCCCCTTCCAACCCAGCTTAAATATAAGCTCCAAGCATGGTGCTGTTTCATTCAGACGCTGTCGCCTCGACAGACCTGGTTTTCACCTGAGGACGGCTGTTTGCATTGTGGCCGAAACGTCGTGAGAATTATTTTATTATGTTTTATTTTTATTATTTTATTACTTCCCTTCTACGTGACTTTACTGAAAGAACCAAGAAGATGAATACAATATGAGCATAAAAATACTATCCGGATTGGTGAAGTAGGGTCGAGGCCCATTTAATGATCAACTCATCAATAATGTTTCACGTGGCCAGATATTTAAATCACATCACCAGATTCGCCTTGACATATCTTCACCATGGACACTTAAATTTCGATGTAAAGCTTTCGTGACTGCAGGGATTCATCTTCTTGGTTCTTTCGGTAAAGTCGTCACGTAGAAGGGAAGTAATAAAATAATAAAAATAAAACATAATAAAATAATTCTCACGACGTTTCGGCCACAACGCAAGCAGCCGTCCTCAGGTGAAGAATGACCTGAGGACGGCTGCTTGCGTTGTGGCCGAAACGTCGTGAGAATTATTATATTATGTTTTATTTTTAAATCCTTTATATTAAGTTCGCTTGCTTGCTTAGGACCGTGCAAATCTTTCGGTCGTTTTTTAACCCACTTCCCGTGATCCAATCGAGCTGACATTTTCCACACAGACTCGTTGTGCGTGACAATTAATGTTCGTGAAATTTTTTTTCCAAAATTTTACACTTTTTAGGACAAAAATATTATATTTAATTACCAATTGCTTAATGGTGTAATGCAATCATCTGACCCATAGGTGGCAGCCATCTCAAGCCAGAGGACGAGAGGACTCGAGCCGCCACGCATATAAAGGATTTATAGTGACAAACTTTGTTTTTACGGGTTATACTTATTATTATTTTATTACTTCCCTTCTACGTGACTTCACCGAAATCACCAAAAAGATCATGGGCACTGTTAGCCACTCTCATCCCTTCATTGGCCTCCCGGAATGTCACTTCATTATCAGCGGTCTAGCCCCACGGTAGATGACGTCCGACTGCTCAGGCTGCCGGAGTTTCTCGGTCAAAGTGGGGAGTCTTTGTCTGCGGAAACCGAGCTCCCATGGAGAGGCTCTCACGATTCTGACCTCGTGCCGTTCACGGCCTACTCATCTCCTATTGGCCGCCTCATTAAGAGCTAAGGCGTCAAATACACTGGTCAACACACTTTTTCTGGCTTAAGGTATTCAAACGGTTTTAAGGTAAGTTTGGGGTGCTGATTCCAAATCTGGCATCAGTTTTTTTTCTATCACATCAGGCTTTTGAGATATCAAACATTGCATTTTCAATAAAAACTGCAGAAGAAAAATATCAAATAAATGTGGATATCTACATAAAATTATATTATAAACACACTATCCTAAAAATACAGCACCATATTTTAACACTAAAGCAGTCACTGACTCGCAACAACTTGCAATCATAAGTGACAGAGTTAATTTCAGGTAAAATCAATGAAAATGGGGTATGCCGATAGCATAAAAATGAGATGTGATAGAGCAAATCTGAGATCAGATTTGGAATTAGCACCCTGAAATTAGTCTAGAACAGCTGCAAAAGTCCAGGCCAGAAAAAAAGGTTTTTTTTGTTGACCAGTGATATCATCGCGACGCAGACGGCACCAGACTCTGAAGAATAAAAGTAACAATATAGAAAAGCATATTCTTAGGTTTTTTCGGTAAAGTCACGTAGGTAAAAAAATTAAAATTTATAAAAGTAAAATACGCGTTTTCCGCATTCATTGACATGTAAATTTTTTATCTAACCCCCTCCATCTCTCTGCCCCCGCCCCCTCTGCCTATTTAAGGCCACTCAACAGAGACGATCTCCCTCTCTGTACCTGTGTTACTCTCTCTCTCTGTGTATCTTGGTGATGTCTGTCTGCTTATATGTCTGTCTATAGTTTTTCTGGTTGGAATTTTTTGTTGCTATTTCATTTATACCTGATGATGATTGCTTGTGTTGCAATCGAAACGTCGTGATTTTTATTTTATTTGACTTTTATTAATTTTAATTTTTTTACCTACGTGACTTTACCGAAAAAACCTAAGAATATGAGTCCTTGCAGTCACGAAAGCTTCAAATCTAGAATTATAGAAAAGCAGTCACTACGACCCGTTATTACAGTGGTTCTTAACCTCCGGTGCGCGCATCCCCTGAGGGTGCGAGACATGGCCAAGATTTTTTTAAAGGTAAATAAAAAAGCAAATTAAACACAGAAATGTACAATTACCTTGTTACATCAAACCCCATTTTTTAATCGATCATTTATATGTTTTTCTCTTAATGTTATCAGGGTGCGTTTAGCCAGGTGAGTAGTCACAAGACCATGATCGATTCTCAGGCTCCACCTAACACATTGTCCTGCGGATGGGGCTGGTAGGAACGTTGGGTTGCTCGGTCAATGGCCAGGGTCAACGGCGGCGTGGTGTATTCCGCAAATATGGCCGACTGCGAGGGCGGGCACAAGCCGGCGTGAGTAGGTGAAACGTTGAGTTTTATAAGGGCACCACGGGGTGACCAGCCCCTCCCCACCCAGCCCCTCCCCACCCAGCCCCACCCCTTCCACCCCCACCCAGCCTCTCCCCATCCAGCCCCACCCCTCCCACCCAGCCCCACCCAGCCCCACTCTCCCCACCCAGTCCCTTCCCACCCTTCCCACCCAGCCCCTCCCCACCCAGCCCCTCCCCACCCTCCCCTCCCCACCCACCTCCTCCCTCCCCTCCCCACCCAGCCCCTCCCTCCCCTCCCCACCCAGCCCCTCCCTCCCCTCCCCACCCAGCCCCACCCTCCCCTCCCCACCCAGCCCCACCCTCCCCGCTCCACCCAGCCCCACCCTGCCCACCTAGCCCCTCCCCACCCTCCCCTCTCCACCCAGCCCCACCCCTCCCATTTTTGGACGCACGACGGACGGACGGACACAATAATCCCCTGTGGGCTGGTGTAACCAGGAGGTTCCTACCAGTAAAAGAATCCTCACCACAGAAATGTTGACTGAGGGCATCGCTGAGAGCCGGGACCGGGAGGCAGTGGTCAGCTCCTCCAGCCTCGTCTCCCACCGTCGCCTTGTAGGAGCAGTAGAATGCACTCGTGAGTACTTGTCTCATTCTTCACCTGAAGACGGCTGTTTGCGTTGTAGCCGAAACGTCGTGAGAATTATTTTATTTTATTATGTTTTATTTTTATTATTTTATTACTTCCCTTCTACGTGACTTTACCGAAAGAACCAAGAAGATACTTTAATACTTATTTACGTGATTAAACTATTTTTTTTGTTAAATAATATTTACCATCTGTGTGAGTTTAGTGTTCGCGATGCCATTTCATACTCTAATATAACAATAGTTTGTAAATCTGAAGCTAAATCTACAGCACAGTCACCAATGACTGCACAAAAATACCCGTCACATTGAATGTCGGCACTTAACTTGACTAAATTCCATTTCATTGAAGTAAAAACAAGTATAACCCGTAAAAACAAAGTTTTTCACTATAAATCCTTTATATGCGTGGCGGCTAGAGTCCTCTCGTTCTCTGGCTTGAGATGGCTGCCACCTATGGGTCAGATGTTTGCATTGCAGCATTAAGCAATTGGTAATTAAATATACATTTTTTGTTCTAAAAAGTGTAAAATTTTGGAAAAAATGTTTTCACGAACATTAATTGTCACGCACAAGGAGTCTGTGTGGAAAATGTCAGTTCGATTGGATCACGGGAAGTGGGTTAAAACACGATCAAAAGATTTGCACGGTCCTAAGCACGCAAGCGAACTTAATATAAAGGATTTTTAAAAAACCCAACACCAGTTGGCTTTTGTGCAACGAACATTCTTCTCACATGGAGAGTGGATGGCAAAACTCTGCGTCTACTGTGCCGGTCGACCAGAGGTCTCCACTTTGTTGAAGGTGTCTCAGAGGTGCCTCTGTGAAGTCCACTTCCGTGGGTCGTTATCTAGCACAGAGCGGCCGCACTGCTCGACGAAGAGACCCAAGACTCTATTCCAGTGGCGGCTCCTGCAAAATCTCTCAGGGGGGGGGGGGGCAAATGTCTGGATGATTGATAAGGATAAGGTCCACCCATGCAATGGATAAATTAACAGCTTAAGCATGTAAAGGCAACTTCACTTCTTTAATATTAATGAAAAATAAAGTGACTCTTACAATACATCTTGTTTGTTTCTATACTCACTATTATTACAATCCACTCAGTTTCTTTTATTAAAGATTCCACTAGGTGGCCACAAATTATATTGTTGACTGAAACGTGCTGACGTGTGATGACGTCAGCACGTTAGTGCGAGCCCTCCCGGAAGCCGTAGAGAATGCATTGGAGCGCCCGCCGTTCGAAAAAAAACATCTTTGAATGTAAGTCTATGGGAATCCGAACAGTGCTTCCGAGCTTTTTCCTCTCCAATGTACGTTCACTATGTAACAAAATGGACGAACTTCAGCTACTGATGGTGAAAAACAGAGACTTTATTTTATCTTCTATTTTATGCTTCACAGAGACATGGCTGTGTGATTTGATCCCAGACACTGCGTTACAACTGGCAGGCTTCCAACTCGTAAGATCGGATCGGGACATAGCACTCTCCGACAAGACGAAAGGCGGTGGTATATGTTTTTACATTAATAGTGGCTGGTGTGTAGATGTCACAGTGATTCTGCAACATTGTTCTCCGTTCTTTGAATCATTTTTTATAAACTGTAAACCATTCTACTCGCCTCGCGAGTTCGCGTCGTTCATTTTGGTCGGAGTATATTTGCCGCCGGGACCTCAGGTTAAAGAGGCCCAACGCATGCTCGCTGACCAGATTCTAAGTGTGGAGCGAGCAAATCCAGATTCGCTGGTTATTGTACTTGGCGACTTTAACAAAGGTAATCTCAGCCACGAACTCCCCAAATACAGACAATTCATTAAATGCCCTACCAGAGAAGGGAACACTCTGGATCACTGTTACACTACAGTCAGTAGAGCCTACCACGCCGTCCCCAGAGCAGCACTGGGACACTCTGACCATGTCATGGTCCACCTAATTCCTGCATACAGGCAGAAACTAAAGCTCTGTAAACCTGCTGTGAGGACATTTAAACAGTGGACAAGTGAGGCTATAGAGGAATTGCGGGCGTGCTTGGACTGTACTGACTGGGATATGTTCACGACTGCTACCAATAGTCTGGATGAACTCACAGAGGCTGTGACGTCGTACATCAGCTTCTGTGAGGACTGCTGCATTCCAACACGCACCAGGGTGAACTTCAACAACAACAAGCCCTGGTTCTCAGCAAAGCTCAGAAGGTTGAGGTTGGAGAAGGAGGAAGCGTTTAGAAGTGGGGATAGAGACAGATTCAAGGAGTTGAAGAACAGGTTTAGCAAGTCGGTGAGAGAGGCTAAACGACTGTACTCAGAGAGACTAAAACACCAGTTCTCTGCTAACGACTCTGCTTCTGTCTGGAGAGGGCTCAGGCAGATCACCAACTACAAGCCCAGAGCCCCCCACACCACTAACGACTCCCGCCTAGCCAACGACCTGAACGAGTTCTACTGCAGATTTGAAAGACAATTGGACTGTCCTGAACTACCCCTTCCCACCCAAGAGGCCCCTATCCCACCCCACACTACAGGGACAACTATCTCCATTCAGGAGGGAGAAGTTAAAAAACTTTTCAAGAGGCAGAACCCACACAAAGCAGCTGGGCTGGACTCTGTCTCTCCAGCCACCCTCAGGCACTGCGCGGACCAGCTGTCTCCAGTGTTCACCAACATCTTTACCACCTCCATGGAGACATGTCATGTACCAGCCTGTCTCAAGTCCTCCATCATCATTCCAGTGCCCAAAAAGCCAAGGCCAACAGGATTAAATGATTACAGACCCATCGCCCTTACCTCCGTGGTAATAAAGTATTTTGAGCGCCTGGTCCTGGCACACCTCAAAGCCATCACAGACCCTCTACTGGACCCCCTTCAGTTTGCCTACAGAGCCAACAGGTCTGTGGATGACGCAGTTAACATGGCCCTCCACTTCACCCTACAGCATCTGGACTCCACAGCATCCTACGCCAGGATCCTGTTTGTGGACTTTAGCTCGGCTTTTAACACCATCATTCCTAGCCTGCTTCAGGACAAGCTCTCCCTGCTGAACGTGCCAGACTCCACCTGCAGATGGATCACAGACTTCCTGTCTGACAGGAAGCAGTGTGTCAAACTGGGATCACAAGTTTCTGCCGCCAGGTCAATCAGCACCGGATCTCCTCAGGGCTGCGTCCTTTCCCCTCTGCTGTTCACCCTGTACACCAACAGCTGCACCTCCAGTCACCCGTCCGTCAAACTCTTGAAGTTTGCGGACGACACCACCCTCATTGGGCTCATCTCTGATGGGGATGAGTCTGACTATAGGAGGGAAGCTGACAACCTGGTGACCTGGTGTAGCCAAAACAACCTGGAGCTTAATGCTCTTAAGACCGTGGAGATGGTTGTGGACTTTAGGAAGAATACAGCCCCACTCACCCCCATCACCCTGTGCGACTCCCCAGTCACCAATGTTGAGTCCTTCCGCTTCCTGGGCACTATTCTTTCCCAGGACCTCAAGTGGGAACTGAACATCAGCTCCCTTATCAAGAGAGCTCAACAGAGAATGTACTTCCTACGGCAGCTGAAGAAATTTAATCTGCCAAAGACAATGATGGTGTGCTTCTATACAGCTATCAATCAGTCCATCCTCACCTCCTCCATCACCGTCTGGTACGCTGCTGCAACTGCCAAGGACAAGAGCAGACTGCAGCGTATCATCCGCACTGCTGAGAAGGTGATTGGCTGTAATCTACCAACCCTTGAGGACCTGCACACTTTGAGGACCCTGAAGCGAGCGAGGAAGATTGCGGACGATTCCTCGTACCCTGGATACTCTCTGTTCCAGCTACTCCCCTCCGGCAGAAGGCTGCGGGTCCATCAAGACCAAAACCTCACGTCATAAAAACAGTTTTTTCCCATCTGCTGTTGGCCTCCTCAACAAGGCCAAGGGCTTAAAATGACTTTTACACTTAAAATGACTGTTACACTTACTATAACATTTTATCTACATAATTACACCTTTCCATACTTACGTGTAATCTTATTTGTATTTTTGTATTTTAAGATTGTTTAATACGGCTAATTAACATTTTACATTCGCATTTTATAAGGTCTACTTATTCATAATTTTAAAGATTTTAGCCCTTTGGTATTACTTATACTTTGTAACGTTAGTATAGTTAGAGTGTATAACTTTTATATAAGTTAAGATTCCTACTTGTTCAATGTATGCACCGTCCCGCCATAGTGAATTCCTTGTTTGTGCAAACTTACATGGCGATTAAAACCGTTTCTGATTCTGATTCTGAACACTCTGGGCGATTCTCAGCCAGAGTGAAATCGCCCAAAACGAGGCGGTACTCCACAGAACGTGACATGACGCTGATTGGACTATATCCAGAGGCACAGTGACGGCTGAGATTGGTGGTGCGTCGCCCAATCGCCCTAATGAAGAAACCGCCCCTGCTCCATTCACTCATTAATGGCGTGACAACGACAGCACAAATGGGTTAATGTGAGTGGGGGAAATAGATAGCAATGGTGACGTCACCAAGCGGCGTGGTGACGTCGCCGAGCGGCGTGGTGACGTCGCCGAGCGGCGTGGTGACGTCGCCGAGCGGCGTGGTGACGTCGCCGAGCGGCGTTGTGACGTCGCCGAGCGGCGTGGTGACGTCACCGAGCGGCGTGGTGACGTCATGCGCGTTCAATAACCGCGCGTGCGTATGAATGTGAAACAACAACGCAGGTGAAATAAGCAGTGGGTGGGGGGTGCTGTGATTGAGTGGCACGGGGATCGCCAGTCTCGGTAAAGTTGAGAGACGGTGACATCCCCAGCAGTGGGTGACGGAGGCAGGTAGAGTTGGTGAGAGATTCACGCTGCAAGGAAAAGGCTCATTCAGACGCTGTCTTTCCGACAGACCTGTTCTTCACCTGAGGACGGCTGCTTGCGTTGTGGCCAAAACGTCGTGAGAATTGTATTTTATAATGTTTTATTTTATTATTTTATTATTTCCCTTCTACGTGATGACTTTACCGAAAGAACCAAGAAGATGATTCCCTGCAGTCACGAAAGCTTTAAATCGAAATTCCAGGATGGGTCACAGGAGTCTAGAGGCAAATTCCATATCGGATGCCACAATGACATTTAAGTAACCCGTCAGGTTGGGGGTAATTACACTGAGATGGAGTTACAGAACATCATGAGATATCTACAACTACACCAACTACTTTTATTTGACCAGGTAAAACCCACTCAGCTATGTAGTTCTTTTTCAGAAGCAACCTGGCATAAATTGTAGCACAATGAAGTGGCTTATCACGTGGAAATGTATTGTCGCCGAGTACTCTTAAACATTGTAGATTTGAAGACGGAAGCTTGTGTTGCCTCCGAAACGTCGTGATTTTTTTTATTTTATTTTACTTTTATTAATTTTAATTTTTAAAAAATCCTTTATATTAAGTTCACTTGCTTGCTTGCTTACGACCGTGCAAATCTTTCGGTCGTTTTTTAACCCACTTCCCGTGATCCAATCGAGCAAGCACGCAAGCAAGCAAGCAAGTGAACTTAATATAAAGGATAAAAAAAACGCATTTCTTTAAGTGTTTTTTTTCTTTTCACGTCGTTTTTTTAAAGTGTAGGTTCCTTTGATATATTATGTTAATTAAAGTAAAATCCCAACATGTGTGTACAGTAGCCGTGTGCATTGTGTTTGTGCACATATGATGCAGGTTCACATTCCAGGCAGTGTCTCATAATGTCAATAACGACAATGCATTTTTTAAAAGTATTTTCACTTCCTTCTTTACCGTCGCTATAAGAGAAAGGTCATGGTCAAGCGTCTCTCTGAGCAACACAGCGAACTGTCCGAGTGAAGCCAACCACCCTTGCCCTGAGCCTGTTCATTCCACTCCAATAACTCATTGCTCCCAGCATGCGCTGCTGCTCCATTGCAGTGTTCGTTAATGGGTCTCTACAATCACTATGAGACCTCCTTTACCAGTGGCAAAATATAGTGGTAGGTTTTTACCCTTTAAACTGGTACAAACTGACACCTTTATACAAGGCATCATGTTTGCAATGACCGCAACACAAGCAGTCAAAATGCAAACAAAAATAAACAACTCTGATGATGGTAATGATATGCACTGTCCTTGAAGTTGATTGGTCCTCACCCGAGACAGCTTTCCTTAGAGCCTAGTCTCCATTGGTGTTGGACCAGATGACGCCAAAAGGCGGACAACTCAAAGACAGCGCACTATCAGAGTATTGAGAGCTCGGGGTAAGTATTTACACTGAGACCTCCTTTACCAGTGGCAAAATATAGTAATAGGTTTTTACCCTTTAAACTGGTACAAACTGACACCTTTATACAAGGCATCATGTTTGCAATAACCGCAACACAAGCAGTCAAAATACAAACAAAAAGAAACAACTCTGATGATGATAATGATATATTTTGACTGCTTGTGTTGCGGTTATTGCAAACATGATGCCTTGTATAAAGGTGTCAGTTTGTACCAGTTTAAAGGGTCTCTACAAGTCTACGGGTTCCTCTGAGTGGATCTTGGAGACTCGTTCTGTTCTATGGGTCTCTGCACGTGTGGGTGTCTACGTCAGTCTAGGTTGGTGGCGACTCTCGTAGCCTCTAATACCCACAATATCTGGAACTATTCAGGCAACCTCACCTGTCACCTGCCTAATATATTGTTAGAACCCCCCTCATCAACTCTGCCTCGGTAACCCCCTTGATTTATTTCTGATCGCCAATAGTTGGGTACATGAATAGGCATTCAAAGTTGAACCTGTCGAGAACTGTAGAGACCAGAATGAGTCTAATCTGCAAGCTTAAACTGGTGCAGGAGTCTGACAGCAGCAGGCGATGATTGCAGCTGCACAATTGAGATAACATCTCGCCATGGTGGTAACCAGGTTGCTTCTGAAAAGAGCCACATAGCACAGTGAGCCTTACCTGGTAACATTCAAAAGAGTTTATGTCGTTGTAGATATCTCAGGTCCGGGTAATTCCCCCAATGCACCAACTTGCTTTAATGTCATCGTGGCATCTGAGATGGAATTTGTCTGCAGACCTTACTTAGTAAATAAAAAATAGTATAAATTCGCGGTGTCATTTTTGGAATTTGTAAAGTGACACTCGTCCGAGGATGGTGAACGTCTACTGTGCAGTAGACAGAGCAGTGGCGGTGACTGCACCCGCAGTCGTGGAACCGCAGAAACGAAGTGGCAAGCACTGCCACACGGCCACCTCGATGATCCAAAACGTGGGCCAATCGAACTTTATCCTACTTTTCTATGTAAAGCTTTCGTGACTGCATGGATTCATCTTCTTGGTTCTTTCGGTAAAGTCACGTAGAAGGGAAATAATAATAAAAATAAAAAATATTAAAATAAAAACAAGAATATATACACACCTCTCATATTTAAATTCATTGTGGCAACTCTTTAAATGTTGAGTTTTTTATCGAATTCGATAAAGAAAAAAATGCATCTTCTTGTTATTTTGGTTGCCCGGGTCTCTCGTGGTGGGCAGAGAGTCGGGGAGGGCCAAGCCACCGACGACACAACTTGGCCACATCTGCCGGCCGGCTCGTAGCGCAGTGGGCTCTCGTCAGGGAAGTAAACTTCTGATTCTTCTGATTCTGAAGTGTGTGCGAGAGTCGGTGAGTGGTGGGGTGGATAAAGTGAGTGGGTGCATTCGTGGGTGAGTGCTTGGGCGAGTGAGTGTGTGTGTGACTGGGTGTGTAATTGTGGTGTGGGGAGCGGTAGTGTAGCGGTTAGCGCGCTGCGCTATGAACCCGGTGACACGGGTTCGATTCCCGCTCACGGCCAACACCAGTGACGATTATCTGAACTGGTCCTGGGCCTTCCCTAGGTCGACTCAGCCTCAAATGGTTACCAGGTGTGGTGCGTAAAAGCATTGCCAATAGAGAGACAAAGGCGGCCGGGCGTGGTGCTGGCCACGCACCCCCTCGTTTGGCGTACCGGCCTTAATAGGTGCTCGCCAACAGCTCCCAACAGTCTGTTATATACGGGGGATCTTTGTATGTATGTAATTGTGGAATGCGTTGATGATGTCTGCCGGCCGAAACCCCCTTGAAAAATAACTGTTTAGCTTAATGTGCTCTACTCGGGGAAGTTAACTTTCTGGTTCTTCTGAAAAACATTGAGTAGCAGCCATCAGGCTTGGTTTAGCTGCCAAAGATGCCTGTGCATTGCATGGAGGCTCGCGTAGACAACAGCCGTACATGCGAATATGAAACAACAATGTGTTTTATTTTTATTATTTTATTACTTCCCTTCTACGTGACTTTACCGAAAGAACCAAGAAGATGAATCCCTGCAGTCACGAAAGAAGCTTTAAATCGAAATTTAACGTGAAATAAGCAGTGGGGTCCGGCTGGGATCGGACAAGGTGAGAATGAGAGACGGTGACATCGCCATCAGTGGGTGGTGGAGGGAGGTGGAGTTGCTGATTGATTCAAACTGCTGGCAAGAGGCTCAAGATTCCAGGATGGGTCACGGAAGGCTACTGACATTATTTATCAGATGCCACAATGACATTCAAGCAACTTGTCACGTTGGGTTAACTACACTGAGATGGAATTACATGAGATATCTACAACGACACAAACTCTTTAGAATGTTACCAGGTAAAGGCTCACTGTGCTATGTGGCTCTTTGTCAGAAGCAACCAGCCCATTGCAAATGAGAGCGCAATAAAATGGCTCGTGTGGAAATTGATTGCAGCCAAATACTCTAAATGCGCGATGTTGATTCTAAATGTGGAGGGTAAACTGGAGGACCCAGATACAAATTCCCACGACCCAAGGGGAGAGAAAGACGAACATTTTAAATGCAAAGCAGCCGTAAGTCGAGAGAGATAACATCTCATAGCCACGGTCGGTGGCACCCAATCGATTGCCCTGTCTTAGCATAGACACCAACTGGTGCGCTGAGCTCTGCAAGGACGAGTTTATCTCTCGATACTCATCTCATGAACGAGCCACCGCAGCTGAGCCTCACCGATTTATATTAACACTCATTTTATAAAAAGAATATATTTGTTAAAATATTAGATTACTTTGATGCATTTTGTTCATGTCAGGGTGTGTAGAGTAGCCTAGTTCATACTCTTAGTTTTTTCGGTAAAGTCACGTAGGTAAAAAAATTAAAATGTATAAAAGTAAAATAAAAATAAAATAAAAATCACGACGTTTCGGAGGCAACACAAGCTTCCGTCTTCAGGTGGAACTGTCACAGCACGATAGCTGTATCAAGTTATCGTGCTGTTACTTTTATGAATTTTAATTAAATTTTTTAAAATAATAAAAATCACGACGTTTCGGAGGCAACACAAGTCTCCGTCATGAGGTGGGACCGTCACAGCCAGATTTGCTACGTGACTTTACCGAAAAATCGAAGAGTATGAATCCTTGCAGTCACGAAAGCTTCACATCTATAATTAGCCTAGTTCACTCTAGATTTTAAGCTTTCGTGACTGCAAGGATTCATATTCTTAGGTTTTTTCGGTAAAGTCACCATGTAGGTAAAAAAATTAAAATGTATAAAAGTAAAATAAAAATAAAATAAAAATCACGACGTTTCGGAGGCAACACAAGCTTCCGTCTTCATGTGGAACTGTCACAACACGATAGCTGTATCAAGTTATCGTGCTGTTACTTTTATGAATTTTAATTAAATTTTTATTTAACTTTTATGAATTTTAATTGTTTTGCCTAGTTCACCTTGAGGCTGATGTTTGTGCACCGAGGGCACGGGTTCACATTCCGGGCATTGTGTCTCGTGATGTCAGTGACGACAATGAAAATATTTACAGTCTTTTACTTCCTTCTTCGCCGTCGATATAAGAGAGAGAGAGCTCCTGGTCCAGCGTCTCTCTGAGCCACGTAGCGAGCGATCCCAGCAGAGCCCTTGAGTCATGGCGAGCGCAACTCCCAGTGAGAGTGTGGACAGTGAACTGCGCTGCTCCATCTGCCTGGGCACGTTCGTCTGCCCCTCCACGCTGAGCTGCGGACACTCGTTCTGCCTGCGGTGCCTGGAGGCCGCCTGGGAGACGGCGAGTAGCTTCAGCTGCCCGCAGTGCCGAGCGATCTTCCCTGTGCGACCCCAGCTGAGGAGGAACGTGGCCCTCGCCAACCTGGCCGAGCAGCTCAGAGTTGGAGACGGGATGGCCACGGCCGTCGTGTGTGACAACTGCAGTGATGGCCACACTCCTGCAGTGAAGACCTGCCTGAAATGCGAGATGTCCTTCTGTGCGACGCACTTGAAGCCTCACTTGGAGAATCCCAGGTTGAGAGGCCACGCCGTGGTGGAGCCCAATGCGATTTTGGACAAGAGAAGATGCCCTAATCACAGCAGGGAGCTGGAGTTCTACTGCACAGTAGACAGCGGCCTGCTCTGCTCAGCTTGCACTATCGCAGGTGAACACACGGGGCACGAGGTGCTGACGCTGCAGGACGAGCACGAGACACGGAAGGTGAGGCCCTCAGAGCGAGAAACCGTAACACGATCTCACCAATTCTCTCACTCAGCTGCACATCTGATGACAACAAAAAACTATCGTGTGTTCATGCTCTCCATTTTGAATCTCACTCTGCCTTTGCATTTCAGGAAAGGGCCTCAAAATATATTGAATCCTAGGGTTTCATTAAACACTAGCAGGAAGTACCCGAAAAAGGAATAGCGCTTGCTGACCGCAGGGCTTACGATGTGGTGCCTGGCTATTTTTTTTTACGTTAAACATTCCGTCTTCAGGTGGAACCGTTACAGCCAAACTTTGGCTGTAACGGTTCCACCTGAAGACGGAAGCTTGTTTTGCCTCCGAAACGTCGTGATTTAATTTAGTTGTTTTCATTTAATTTTTTTACCTACGTGACTTTACCGAAAAAAACAGAGTATGTTAACCCCACCGTTGGAGTGCCAAGCGCGCGACCACACACGAACCCACACACAAACCCACAATTTTTTACTTTTATATAGATAGATAGACAATTGCTGTATAAAGTAATTAAGTGGGCAGATATTTGAGACTGATATCACAGCCAGCCGAGAAACAATTCTCGTAGATGTATCTTCTAAACGAGACAGCTGTGGTCATCTGGTCGAACACCATATGAGACTAGGCTCCAAAGAAAGCCGTCTCTGGTGTGGACCAATCAGTTTCAAAGACAATGCATAAATGATCAGAGTATTGTGGTTAATGTAAACATGATTCCTTGCAAAAGGTGTCAGTTTTGTTGCCAGAAAAAAGGGGAAACCCCCTATTAGTATATTTTGGTACTGGCAAAGGAGGTCCCATGATATTAGTATTAGACACAGCTGTGGTCACGTGGGCCCGTGTGTCCGAGACGGTAGGGACACCAAGCCAGCACGGCTCCCACTGGCTGCTGCTACAACGAGGCATCAGCTTGCCCCCTCCCCGTGCCCACCGCTTCAGTCGCCGCACAGAGGCAGAATGGCGATGAGGGCCTTCACTGTGGAGGGGTCCATCTTCTTGGTTCTTTCGGTAAAGTCATCACGTAGAAGGGAAATAATAAAATAATAAAAATAAAACATAATAAGATAATTCTCACGACGTTTCGGCCACAACGCAAGCAGCCGTCCTCAGGTGAAGAACAGGGCTGTCGGGAAGACAGCGTCTGAATGATACACCCCAGGCTTGGCAGCGTATATTTAAGCTGGGTTGGAGGAGGAAGAGCGCCTTGACAAAAGCATTTACATACCGAAAGAATCAAGAAGAGATCTCTCTTCTTGGTTCTTTCGGTAAAGTCATCACGTAGAAGGGAAATAATAAAATAATAAAAATTAAACATAATAAAATACAATTCTCACGACGTTTCGGCCACAACGCAAACAGCCGTCCTCAGATGAAGACCAGGTCTGTCGGAAAGACAGCGTCTGAATGAAACACCACCAAGCTTGGCAGCGTATATACTTAAATAAATACTTAAATATACGCTGCCAAGCTTGGTGGTGTTCAGAAGACCAGGTCTGTCGGAAAGACAGCGTCTGAATGAAACACCACCAAGCTTGGCAGCGTATATACTTAAATAAATACTTAAATATACGCTGCCAAGCTTGGTGGTGTTCAGAAGACCAGGTCTGTCGGAAAGACAGCGTCTGAATGAAACACCACCAAGCTTGGCAGCGTATATACTTAAATAAATACTTAAATATACGCTGCCAAGCTTGGTGGTGTTCAGAAGAACAGGTCTGTCGGAAAGACAGCGTCTGAATGAAACACCACCAGGCTTGGCAGCGTATATTTAAGCTGCTGGGTTAGAAGGAGGAAGAGCGCCTTGACAAAATAATTTGCATATCAAGAGGAATTTAGCATATTTATGGGAAATGTGGAGGGGTCGTTGTGGAGGGAATGGCGGTGTGAGGTGTGTCTCAGGGGGCTGGAGTCTCCCCCTGGTGACGTCTCGTCTCTCACTGCAGACGCGCGTCGGGGAGGAGACGCGAGCGGTGGAGGAGAAGAGGACGATGGCGGAGGAGTCCGTGAAGCGGATGGAGGCCACTCGCAAGGGAGCGCAGGTACCGTGTCCGGGTCTCGCTCTTTGGCCCCCGTGACCTCCACCCGGCACGGAAGTCGCGAAGGTCAAAATGTTATTCAAGCAAACTTTTGCGCAAGCAGCTGCAGCTTCATAACTTTGATGCCTCTCATACTCTGATGGTGCATTGTCTTTGAGTTGTGCGCCTTTTGGCGTCATCTGGTCCAACACCATGTGAGACTAGGCTCTAAGGAAAGCTGTCTCGGGTGTGGACCAATCAACTTCAAGGACAGTGCATACATTATCAGAGTTGTGTTTTTTGTTTGCATTACGACTGCAGGTATTGTGGTCTATGCAAACATGACTCCTTGTAAAAAAGGTGTCAGTTTTGTTGCCAGATAGAAGGGTAAAAAACAATTATCATTTGATGCCTATTCTTGGTTCTTTTGGTAAAGTCACGTAGAAGGGAAGTAATGAAATAATAAAAATAAAACATAATAAAATAATTGTCCTGAGGACGGCTGCTTGCGTTGTGGCCGAAACGTCGTGAGAATTGTATTTTATTATGTTTTATTTTTATTATTTTATTACTTTCCTTCTACGTGACTTTACCGAAAGAACCAAGAAGATGAATCCCTGCAGTCACGAAAGCTTTAAATCGAAACTTTGATGCCTCTTAACTATATCATTAACTTTGGAACTCAACATTCACTACAAGGGGGATTGCACGTTTACGATAACCGCATTGGCGAGTCTGCCACGAGGTCGGCTCACTTGGCATTGCGTCTTCCACTCCTGTAGCAAAACAAACACGTTCCCTCGGAGTGGGCAGGTAGGAGCTTGGTTGGACAGCGCATTCGTGCACCACAGACAGACAAATAATCCCTGGTGGGCAAGTGTGGAACCTGTTGTTCCTCTAGCTGTATAACAAGATCACGTGACTTGAGGTAGTCAGGCAGCCAGCCCCCTTCACTATCGGCCCCTCCTCCTTCCTTAGGCCCCTCCCCCGACCCCCCCCCTCCCTTAGGCCCCTCCCCTTACCCCCCCTCCCTTAGGCCCCTCCCCCCTTAGGCCCCTCCCCTGACCCCCCTTCACTTAGGCCCCTCCCCCCTTAGGCCCCTCCCCTGACCACCCCCCCCATATCCTTAGGCTCCTCCCCTGGCCCCCCTCCCTTAGGCCCCTCTCCTGACTCCCCCCTTCACTTATGCCCCTCCCCTCTCCTTACCCGGAAGTAGGTCTCCACCAATCAATGACCCTCCTCCCTTAGGCCCCTCCCCTCTCCGTACCCGGCAGTAGGTCTCCACCAATCAAAGAGCTGTTTATATTATATATTTATTTATGCACGACAGACAGTCAGACAGACAAATAATCCCTGGTGGGCAGTGTGGTACATTGTTCCTACCTGTAAAACAAATGTATAGAGTGCCACGGATTGTCGGGGTGGATCTGTGGTGCAGCTGTTGCGCTGAACGGGAGGTCGCGCACCGGCACGGACGCAGAGGCACGAACACCGCATCATCGCGTCACCGGAGATGATTTAAACTACAACTATTTTTAAATCCTTTATATTAAGTTCGCTTGCTTGCTTGCTTGCGTGCTTGCGTGCTTGCTTGCTTGCTTACGACCGTGCAAATCTTTCCATCGTTTTTTAACCCACTTCTCGTGATCCAATCGAGCTGACATTTTCCACACAGACTCGTTGTGCGTGACAATTAATTTTCGTGAATTTTTTTTCCAAAATTGTACACTGTTTAGGGAAAACAAATTAAATATTTAATTACCAATTGCTTAATACTGGCAGACAATCATCTGACCCATAGGTGGCAGCCATCTCAAGCCAGAGGACGAGAGGACTCTAGCCGCCACGCATATAAAGGATTTATAGTGAAAAACTTTGTTTTTACGGGTTATACTTGTTACACTATGAGACATCTCCTTTACCAGTGGCAAAATATAGTAGTAGATTTTTACCCTTTCAACTGGTACAAAACTGACACCTTTATACAAGGCATCATGTTTGCAATAACCACAACACAAGCAGTTAAAATGCAAACAAAAAGAAACAACTCTGATGATGATAATGATATGCACTATCCTTGAAGTTGATTGGTCCACACCCGAGACAGCTTTCCTTAGAGCCTAGTCTCCATTGGTGTTGGACCAGATGACGCCAAAAGGCGCACAACTCAAAGACATTGCACCATCAGAGTATGGAACCTCATTTGCCAGTAAAAAATATGATAATTGGTTTTTTACCCTTTTATCTGGCAACAAAACTGACACCTTTTTTTCAATGGTGTAAATGCTTTACCCGAGCTCTCATACTCTGATGGTGAATTGTCTTTGAGTTGTGCGCCTTTTCGCGTCATCTGGTCCAGGTACGGGTACCCGTTTGCGACATCGAGATACCAAGAAACCCATAGAGACTCATAAGATACAGAGACCCCGAGAGAGACACATAGACACCCAGTCACGAAAACTTCAAATCTAAACTATGTTTTATTTGACCAGGAACGGTTCCATTGAGCGATGTAGTTATTTTATCAGATGCGACCCGGCTATTACATAATGATAGCTCAACAAAATGTATGATTGTAATGTTGAACACGTGTAAGGCTTTCGCGACCAATATTATTCATAATCAACGTTTTTTGGGTTTAGATCGCGTTATTTATAAATGTGTCGTAACCCTCCACCACCCGACACGGCCAATCAGTAAAAAAGTGTCACGTTGACAAAAGACAAATACTGTAGTTCACTGCTTTAGCCCCATACCGGTGTGTTGAAGCGTGAAACCACAACAGTTACAATGTTTGAGTAGTACGACGTTTCGCTGGTAATTGCATCCAGCATCATCGGGCAATTCGCCAGAATGGCGAGGCTCTGCTCTGGCTCCCGGTCTTATAAATAGTAAATGTTGTGGTTTCATGCTTCAACACACCGGTATGGGGCTAAAGTAGTGAACTAGTTGTCTTTTGTCAACGTGACACTTTTTTACTGATTGGCCGTGTCGGGTGGTGGAGGGTTACGACACATTTATAAATCACGCGATCTAAACCCTAAACAACGTTGATTATGTAATGTTGAAATTGATCAATATAGAGTGAAAAAAATTAACCCGTAAAAACAAAGATTTTCACTCTAAATCCTTTATATGCATGGCGGCTAGAGTCCTCTCGTCCTCTGGCTTGAGATGGCTGCCACCTATGGGTCAGATGATTGTCTGCAGTATTAAACAATTGGTAATTAAATATTTAATTTGTTTTCCCTAAAAAGTGTAAAATTTTGGAAAAAAAATTTCACGAACATTAATTGTCACGCACAACGAGTCTGTGTGCAAAATGTCAGCTCGATTGGATCACGGGAAGTGGGTTAAAAAAACGACCGAAAGATTTGCACGGTCGTAAGCAAGCAAGCAAGCACGCAAGCGAACTTAATATAAAGGATTTAAAAAAACGAGGGGACGCAGAGAAATATCCACACAACCACAGAGCAAACGCAAGAACCCCATAGATGGAGCAGGCGTCGGGGGTCAGGATCGAACCCTGACCTGCTGTATACCAGGCGAGGGAGTCAACATCTCTTAGCCACCCGCTCGCACACACACACCGAGTGGCTCACGGCTCAGGGAGCCAACCGTGGCCCCCGCAGGAATCGTTGGCCGTGATCAGGGGTCGCATCGTGCGCAAGTTCGCCCGCCTCAGGAGGGCTCTGGACGAGGACGAGAGGGAGGCTCTACGCCGCGTGGCCGTGAAGGAGCGCGAGCTACTGTCCCGGATAGACGAGGACATCGCTCATCACAAGCGAGAGATCGGGGAGCTCCAAGCGGCGGCCGCCCGCCTGAGCGCCCTGCGACACGAGAGGGACTCGCTCGCCTTCCTGCAGGTGGGGAGAGGCTCTGTGGAGACGCCGTTTTGTGTGTCAAGATCAACGGAGCGGGCAGTGGCAGGGGGACACGTGGTGCAAGGGTAGAGACGTCATCTTCTTGGTTCTTTCGGTAAAGTCATCACGTAGAAGGGAAGTAATAAAATAATATAAATAAAACATAATAAAATAATTCTCACGACGTTTACGTGACTTTACCGAAAGAACCAAGAAGATGAATTCCTGCAGTCACGAAAGCTTTAAATCGAAAGGTAGAGACGTCATTCATGATCTCTCTGTTTCTCTCTCTCTATTCCACAGGGGCACCTGGAGGAGACGCGCAGGTACAGAGCCTTAACGTGTCACGGCTGAACACTCAGCACGGGGCTGTGTGTGTTAGACAGAGGCTGTGTGTGTGTGTTAGACACAGGCTGTGTGTGTGTGTTAGACACAGGCTGTGTGTGTGTGTGTTAGACACAGGCTGTGTGAGTGTGTTAGACACATGAGCTGTGTGTGTGCGTGTTAGACACAGGCTGTGTGTGTGTGTGTTAGACACAGGCTGTGTGTGTGTGTTAGACACATGAGCTGTGTGTGTGTTAGACACATGAGCTGTGTGTGTGTGTTAGACACAGGCTGTGTGTGTGTGTTAGACACATGAGCTGTGTGTGTATTAGACACAGGCTGTGTGTGTTAGACACAGGCTGCGTGTGTGTGTGTTAGACACAGGCTGTGGTGTGTGTTAGACACATGAGCTGTGTGTGTGTGTTAGGACACAGGCTGTGTGTGTGTGTGTTAGACACATGAGCTGTGTGTGTGTGTTAGACACAGGCTGTGTGTGTGTGTGTTAGACACATGAGCTGTGTGTGTGTGTTAGACACAGGCTGTGTGTGTGTTAGACACATGAGCTGTGTGTGTGTGGTGTTAGACACAGACTGTGTGTGTGTTAGACACAGGCTGTGTGTGTGTGTGTGTTAGACACATGAGCTGTGTGTGTGTGTGTTAGACACAGGCTGTGTGTGTGTTAGACACATGAGCTGTGTGTGTGTGTGTTAGACACAGACTGTGTGTGTGTTAGACACAGGCTGTGTGTGTGTGTGTGTTAGACACATGGGGATGTGTGTGTGTTAGACAGAGGCTGTATGTGTGTGTGTTAGACACACGGTTGTGTGTGTGTGTTAGACACATGAGCTGTGTGTGTGTTAGACACAGGCTGTGTGTGTGTGTGTTAGACACATGAGCTGTGTGTGTATTAGACACAGGCTGTGTGTGTGTGTGTTAGACACAGGCTGTGTGTGTGTGTGTTAGACACATGAGCTGTGTGTGTGTATGTTAGACACATAAGCTGTGTGTGTGTGTTAGACACAGGCTGTGTGTGTGTGTGTGTTAGACACATGAGCTGTGTGTGTGTTAGACACAGGCTGTGTGTGTTAGACACATGCTGTGTGTGTGTGTTAGACACAGGCTGTGTGTGTGTGTTAGACACAGGCTGTGTGTGTGTGTTAGACACGGGCTGTGTGTGTTAGACAGAGGCTGTGTATGCGTGTTAGACACAGGCTGTGTGTGTGTGTTAGACACATGAGCTGTGTGTGTGTGTTAGACACAGGCTGTGTGTGTGTGTTAGACACAGGCTGTGTGTGTGTGTTAGACACATGAGCTGTGTGTGTGTTAGACACAGGCTGTGTGTGTGTGTGTTAGACACATGAGCTGTGTGTGTGTGTGTTAGACACAGGAGCTGTGTGTGTCTGTGTTAGACACAGGCTGTGTGTGTGTGTGTTAGACACAGGCTGTGTGTGTGTGTGTTAGACACAGGCTGTGTGTGTGTGTTAGACACAGGCTGTGTGTGTGTGTGTTAGATACAGGCTGTGTGTGTTAGACACATGAGCTGTGTGTGTGTTAGACACATGGGGATGTGTGTGTGTGTATGTTAGACACATGAGCTGTGTGTGTGTGTGTGTTAGACACAGGAGCTGTGTGTGTGTGTTAGACACAGGCTGTGTGTGTGTGTGTTAGACACAGGCTGTGTGTGTGTGTGTTAGACACAGGCTGTGTGTGTGTGTGTTAGACACATGAGCTGTGTGTGTGTGTGTTAGACACAGGCTGTGTGTGTGTGTGTGTTAGACACAGGCTGTGTGTGTGTTAGATACAGGCTGTGTGTGTTAGACACAGGCTGTGTGTGTGTTAGACACAGGCTGTGTGTGTGTGTGTTAGACACAGGCTGTGTGTGTGTGTGTTAGACACATGAGCTGTGTGTGTGTTAGACACACGAGCTGTGTGTGTATGTTAGACACACGAGCTGTGTGTATGTTAGACACACGAGCTGTGTGTGTGTTAGACACAGGCTGTGTGTGTGTGTGTGTTAGACACATGAGCTGTGTGTGTGTTAGACACAGGCTGTGTGTGTTAGACACATGCTGTGTGTGTGTGTGTTAGACACAGGCTGTGTGTGTGTGTGTTAGACACAGGCTGTGTGTGTGTGTTAGACACGGGCTGTGTGTGTGTTAGACAGAGGCTGTGTATGTGTGTTAGACACAGGCTGTGTGTGTGTGTTAGACACATGAGCTGTGTGTGTGTGTTAGACACAGACTGTGTGTGTGTGTTAGACATATGAGCTGTGTGTGTGTGTGTGTTAGACACAGGCTGTGTGTGTGTGTTAGACACATGAGCTGTGTGTGTGTGTTAGACACAGGCTGTGTGTGTGTGTGTGTGTTAGACACATGATCTGTGTGTGTGTGTGTTAGACACAGGAGCTGTGTGTGTGTGTGTTAGACACAGGCTGTGTGTGTGTGTGTTTTAGACACAGGCTGTGTGTGTGTGTGTTAGACACAGGCTGTGTGTGTGTGTTAGACACAGGCTGTGTGTGTGTGTGTTAGACACAGGCCGTGTGTGTGTGTTAGACACAGGCTGTGTGTGTGTGTGTTAGACACAGGCTGTGTGTGTGTGTTAGACACAGGCTGTGTGTGTGTGTGTTAGACACAGGATGTGTGTGTGTGTGTTAGACACATGAGCTGTGTGTGTGTGTGTTAGACACACGAGCTGTGTGTGTGTTAGACACAGGCTGTGTGTGTGTGTGTTAGACACAGGCTGTGTGTGTGTGTTAGACACATGCTGTGTGTGTGTGTTAGACACAGGCTGTGTGTGTGTGTGTGTTAGACACATGAGCTGTGTGTGTGTGTGTTAGACACAGGAGCTGTGTGTGTGTGTGTTAGACACAGGCTGTGTGTGTGTGTGTTAGACACAGGCTGTGTGTGTGTGTGTTAGACACAGGGTGTGTGTGTGTGTGTTAGACACATGAGCTGTGCGTGTGTGTGTTAGACACAGGCTGTGTGTGTGTGTTAGACACAGGCTGTGTGTGTGTTAGATACAGGCTGTGTGTGTTAGACACATTAGCTGTGTGTGTGTTAGACACATGAGCTGTGTGTGTGTGTTAGACACAGGCTGTGTGTGTGTGTGTCAGACACATGAGCTGTGTGTGTGTTAGACACACGAGCTGTGTGTGTATGTTAGACACACGAGCTGTGTGTGTGTTAGACACAGGCTGTGTGTGTGTGTGTGTTAGACACATGAGCTGTGTGTGTGTTAGACACAGGCTGTGTGTGTTAGACACATGCTGTGTGTGTGTGTGTGTTAGACACAGGCTGTGTGTGTGTGTGTTAGACACAGTCTGTGTGTGTGTGTTAGACACGGGCTGTGTGTGTGTTAGACAGAGGCTGTGTATGTGTGTTAGACACAGGCTGTGTGTGTATGTTAGACACATGAGCTGTGTGTGTGTGTTAGACACAGACTGTGTGTGTGTGTTAGACACATGAGCTGTGTGTGTGTGTGTGTTAGACACAGGCTGTGTGTGTGTGTTAGACACATGAGCTGTGTGTGTGTGTTAGACACAGGCTGTGTGTGTGTGTGTGTGTTAGACACATGAGCTGTGTGTGTGTGTGTGTTAGACACAGGAGCTGTGTGTGTGTGTGTTAGACACAGGCTGTGTGTGTGTGTGTTAGACACAGGCTGTGTGTGTGTGTGTTAGACACAGGCTGTGTGTGTGTGTGTTAGACACAGGCTGTGTGTGTGTGTTAGACACAGACTGTGTGTGTGTGTTAGACACAGGCTGTGTGTGTGTTAGACACAGGCTGTGTGTGTGTGTGTTAGACACAGGCTGTGTGTGTGTGTTAGACACAGGCTGTGTGTGTGTGCTAGACACAGGCTGTGTGTGTGTGTGTTAGACACAGGCTGTGTGTGTGTGTTAGACACATGAGCTGTGTGTGTGTGTTAGACACAGGCTGTGTGTGTGTGTTAGACACATGAGCTGTGTGTCTGTGTTAGAAACACGAGCTGTGTGTGTGTGTTAGACACAGGCTGTGTCAGTGTGTGTTAGACACAGGCTGTGTGTGTGTGTGTGTAGACACAGGCTGTGTGTGTGTGTGTTAGACACAGGCCGTGTGTGTGTGTGTTAGACACAGGCTGTGTGTGTGTGTTAGACACAGGCTGTGTGTGTGTGTGTTAGACACAGGCTGTGTGTGTGTGTGTTAGACACAGGCTGTGTGTGTGTGTGTTAGACACAGGCTGTGTGTGTGTGCTAGACACAGGCTGTGTGTGTGTGTGTTAGACACAGGCGGTGTGTGTGTGTGTTAGACACATGAGCTGTGTGTGTGTTAGACACACGGGCTGTGTGTGTATGTTAGACACACGAGCTGTGTGTGTGTTAGACACAGGCTGTGTGTGTGTGTGTTAGACACGAGCTGTGTGTGTGTGTTAGACACAGGCTGTGTGTGTGTGTGTGTTAGACACAGGCTGTGTGTGTGTGTGTTAGACACAGGCTGTGTGTGTGTGTTAGACACAGGCTGTGTGTGTGTGTGTTAGACACAGGCCGTGTGTGTGTGTGTTAGACACATGCCGTGTGTGTGTGTGTGTTAGACACAGGCTGTGTGTGTGTGTGTTAGACACGAGCTGTGTGTTTGTGTGTTAGACACAGACTGTGTGTGTGTGTGTGTTAGACACAGGCTGTGTGTGTGTGTGTTAGACACAGGCTGTGTGTTTGTGTGTTAGACACAGACTGTGTGTGTGTGTGTTAGACACAGACTGTGTGTGTGTGTGTTAGACACAGGCTGTGTGTGTGTGTGTTAGACACAGGCTGTGTGTGTGTGTTAGACACAGGCTGTGTGTGTGTGTGTTAGACACAGACTGTGTGTGTTTGTGTTAGACACAGGCTGTGTGTGTGTGTTAGACACAGGCTGTGTGTGTGTGTTAGACACAGGCTGTGTGTGTGTGTGTTAGACACAGGCTGTGTGTGTGTTAGACGCAGGCTGTGTGTGTGTGTGTTAGACACATGAGCTGTGTGTGTGTGTTAGACACAGACTGTGTGTGTGTGTGTGTGTTAGACACAGGCTGTGTGTATGGTAGACACATGAGCTGTGTGTGTGTGTGTTAGACACAGACTGTGTGTGTGTTAGACACAGGCTGTGTGTGTGTGTGTGTTAGACACAGGCTGTGTGTGTGTGTGTGTTAGACACAGGCTGTGTGTGTGTGTGTTAGACACATGAGCTGTGTGTGTGGTAGACACATGAGCTGTGTGTGTGTGTGTTTTAGACACAGGCTGTGTGTGTGTGTTAGACACATGAGCTGTGTGTGTGGTAGACACATGAGCTGTGTGTGTGTGTGTTTTAGACACAGGCTGTGTGTGTGTGTTAGACACATGAGCTGTGTGTGTGGTAGACACATGAGCTGTGTGTGTGTTAGACACACGGGCTGTGTGTGTGTGTTAGACACACGGGTTGTCTGTGAGAGATGTCCTATATGTGAGACGCAGGCTGTGTATGAGACACGGCATGTGCGATGGATCTCATTTGTTCTGCTGCTGTGGTTGAACGAGGCTGTGTGTGATGCTGTTGCTGGTTGTCCTAGAAGAGACATCCCAAAGGGATCTGCACCCCCACCTCCCACTTCACTGGACGTCACCACGATCCGCTCCCTTGAAAGTGCCATGTGCAGACTCCTGCCTCTCGTCTGTGAGTTGTTCCTCAGTCTTGCACCCGCGCGTTTTGCTGTGTTGCACTGCACTTCTGTGCTCCCCATCTTCATCAACTTTTCAGTTAATTTTATCAGCTGAGGAACCCACTGAACCATGTCGCTGTTTTTAACAAGCGACCCGATTATCACAAATGATCGATCAACGACGTGGACTATCACGTGGATATTTATAACAGCAACCAAATCCTGATAATTGTTTTTTTACCCTTTTATCTGGCAACAAAACTGACACCTTTTTTTACAAGGAGTCATGTTTGCATAGACCACAATACCTGCAGTCATAATGCAAACAAAAACATAACTCTGATAATGTATGTGCACTGTCCTTGAAATTGATTGGTCCACACCAGAGACAGCTTTCCTTAGAGCCTAGTCTCACATGGTGTTGGACCAGATGACGCCAAAAGGCGCACAACTCAAAGACAATGCACCATCAGAGTATGAGAGCTCGGGGTAAGCATTTACACCATTGGTACCTCATTTGCCAGAAGAAAAAATATGATAATTGGTTTTTTACCCTTCTATCTGGCAACAAAACTGACACCTTTTTTTTACAAGGAGTCATGTTTGCATAGACCACAATACCTGCAGTCGTAATGCAAACAAAAAACACAACTCTGATAATGTATGCACTGTCCTTGAAGTTGATTGGTGCACACCCGAGACAGCTTTCCTTAGAGCCTAGTCTCTTAATGCAAATTGATTTTTGCGGATGTAAAAACGCGAGGAACCAGAGAGAGAGAGGGAGACACAGACTCTGAAAGAGAGCGACATGGATCAGTGGGCTCGACCTGGTGAAACGAAATTAGTTTAACAGCTTCAATATTTCGATTTAAAACTTTCGTGACTGCAGGGATTCATCTTCTTGGTTCTTTCGGTAAAGTCATCACGTAGAAGGGAAACAATAAAATAATAAAAATAAAACATAATCAAATAATTCTCACGACGTTTCGGCCACAACGCAAGCAGCCGTCCTCAGGTGAAGAACAGGTCTGTCGAGAAGACAGCGTCTGAATGAAACACCACCAGGCTTGGAGCGTATATTTAAGCTTCTCGACAGACCTGTTCTTCACCTGAGGACGGCTGCTTGCGTTGTGGCCGAAACGTCGTGAGAATTATTTTATTATGTTTTATTTTTATTATTTTATTATTTCCATTCTACGTGACTTTACCGAAAGAACCAAGAAGAGCTTCAATATTCTACTAAACCCTACTGCTGGCTACTGGGGCACGTGCTGTTAGCGAGCACCTATGAAGGCCGCACGGCACACGAGGGGGTGGGTGGCCAGCACCACGCCCGGCCACCTTTGTCTCCCTAGTGCCAAATGTATATACATCACGCCAGCAGAGGGCAGTGCAGCGTGAACCATTGTTGTACTGCACCTCTACGCTTCTATGTTCACGATCCCCACCAACGCGCACCGACGAAAGCGGTGAAGTATGGTCAAATAACCCCCCCCAGGACGCGCACGGCGCGGGGATGCGCTCATCCAGCAGCGGAGTGACACACAATGTGTGTGTGTGGATGTGAGAGTGTGCGAGACTGTGACACACAATGTGTGTGTGTGGATGTGAGAGTGTGCGAGACTGTGACACACAATGTCTGTGTGTGTGTGGGTGTGAGAGTGTGAGACTGTGACACACAATGTGTGTGTGTGTGGGTGTGAGAGTGTGAGACTGTGACACACAATGTGTGTGTGTGTGGGTGTGAGAGTGTGTGAGACTGTGACACACAATGTGTGTGTGTGTGGGTGTGAGAGTGTGAGACTGTGACACACAATGTGTGTGTGTGTGGGTGTGAGAGTGTGTGAGACTGTGACACACAATGTGTGTGTGTGGATGTGAGAGTGTGCGAGACTGTGACACACAATGTGTGTGTGTGTGGATGTGAGACTGTGCGAGACTGTGACACACAATGTGTGTGAGTGGATGTGAGAGTGTGCGAGACTGTGACACACAATGTGTGTGTGGATGTGAGAGTGTGCGAGACTGTGACACACAATGTGTGTGTGTGGATGTGAGAGTGTGCGAGACTGTGACACACAATGTGTGTGTGTGGATGTGAGAGTGTGCGAGACTGTGACACACAATGTGTGTGTGTGGATGTGAGAGTGTGCGAGACTGTGACACACAATGTGTGTGTGTGGGTGTGAGAGTGTGCGAGACTGTGACACACAATGTGTGTGTGTGAGTGTGAGAGTGTGCGAGACTGTGACACACAATGTGTGTGTGTGTGGATGTGAGAGTGTGCGAGACTGTGACACACAATGTGTGTGTGTGTGAGAGTGTGCGAGACTGTGACACACAATGTGTGTGTGTGTGAGAGTGTGCGAGACTGTGACACACAATGTGTGTGTGTGTGAGAGTGTGCGAGACTGTGACACACAATGTGTGTGGGTGTGAGAGTGTGCGAGGCTGTGACACACAATGTGTGTGTGTGAGTGTGAGAGTGTGCGAGGCTGTGACACACAATGTCTGTGTGTGGATGTGAGAGTGTGCGAGGCTGTGACACACAATGTCTGTGCGTGGATGTGAGAGTGTGCGAGGCTGCGGTGGCTGTGGTACAGGCGTCGTGTTTGTCGAGAGACGTTGTGAGAGTGGCGTCAATATGGTGGTGCTGGCATCATCACCACTGTTCACTGCCACTGTACACACACCCATGGTCATGTTAGTGTAGTGCAATAAGTATAAATGACTTTTTATTCATGCATTAGTATATACATTTTTATTTGAGGCTTTCGTGACCGCAGGAATCCGTACTCCTTGGTCCTTTGCCTCGATGTAGCAACGGTGGCTCTCGCTGTTTAATAGTCTGTACGGCAGAGGTCGCAAACGGGTTTTGATTCCTTACCCGTACCCGTACCCGGCCGCACCAGGATCGCAAATGGGTACCCGTACCCGTACCGGGCCGGGTACGGGTAGCCGTTCCCTACCCGAAATGAGTGACATACGGTGACTCACCAGTGACTCACGGCCTACCCGTACCCGTACCCGGCCGCACCAGGGTCGCAAACGGCTACCCGTACCTGTACCCGGCCGGGTACGGGTAGCCAGGTATCGGGTAGGGTACGGGTATCGGGTACCCGGTTGCGACCTCTGTTGTACGGTATGTCTCACTGGCACGGCCACCGTTACGGTGGTTCTCATACTCTTAGTTCTTTCGGTAAAGTCACGTAGGTAAAAAAGTAAAATAAAAATTAATAAAAATAAAATAAAATTAAATTAAAATTAATACAAATAAAATAATACTTTTATTATTTTTAATTAAATAATATTTTTTTCTTAATTTTAATTTCATTTTTTACCTACACGGTGACTTTACCGAAAGAACTAAGAGTATGAATCCTTGCAGTCACGAAAGCTTCAAATCTACAACGGTGGTTCTCTTGCGTTGACACGATGGCCTCACCGTGCAGCAGCCAACGCCGCCGCTTGTGTTGCCCACGAGGTGGCGCTGTGCCCGGTCCTCTGACGCAGAGACGCCATCTTCCCATTAAACTCGCTTACATTGACGTACTAATGTCAATACTCTTAGTTTTTTGCGGTAAAGTCACGTAGGTAAAAAAATTGAAATGAAAATTAATAAAAATAAAATAATAAAATCACGACGTTTCGGAGGCAACACAAGTCTCCGTCATCAGGTGGGACCGTCACAGCCACATTTGCTGTATCATGTCTCCCATTACTAATGTCTCCCATTAACGCAGCCGCTGTGCGTGCGTGCGGTGACGGGACTCCTTTTCATCTCGAGCCCTGCCTACTTACCATTGGGTTGCACACACCTCAAACCTACATAACCTCTTGTTGCAGCATCTCTCCCGCTATATTTTTCCCTGGTTCAGCAGTTCTACTGCCGTGTTATTTTTTTTCACCTGAGGACGATTGCTTGTGTTGCGATCGAAACGTCGTGATTTTTTTTTATTTTTGCCTACGTGATTTTACCGAAAGAACCAAAGAGTATAGTAATGAATTGTTCTTCTTGGTTCTTTCGGTAAAGTCACGTAGAAGGGAAATAATAAAATAATAAAAATAAAACATAATAAATTAATTCTCACGACGTTTCGGCCACAACGCAAGCAGCCGTCCTCAGGTGAAGAACAGGTCTGTCGGAAGGACAGCGTCTGAATGAACACCACCAAGCTTGGCAGCATATATTTAAGCTGGGTTAGAGGAGGAAGGGCGCCTTGACAAATATACGCTGCCAAGCCTGGTGGCGTTTCATTCAGACGCTGTCTTTCCGACAGACCTGTTCTTCACCTGAGGACGGCTGCTTGCGTTGTGGCCGAAACGTCGTGAGAATTGTATTTTATGTTTTATTTTTATTATTTTATTATTTCCCTTCTACGTGACTTTACCGAAATAACCAAGAAGATGAATCCCTGCAGTCACGAAAGCTTTAAATCGAAATTTAATGAATTATTATTCACGAATGAGTATTAGTGTGTGTACACAAACACTAATGAATATTAGTATGTGTAGACATATACTAACGAATATTAGTAAGTCTACACAAATACTAATGAATATTAGTATGTGTAGACATATACTAACGAATATTAGGTGTACACAAACACTAAAATATTAGTATGTGTACACATATACTAACGAATATTAGTAAGTGTAGACAGATACTAACGAATATTAGTATGTGTAGACAGATACTAACGAATATTAGTATGTGTAGACAGATACTAACGAATATTAGTATGGGTAGACAGATACTAACGAATATTAGTATGTGTAGACATATACTAACGAATATTAGTATGTGTAGACAGATACTAACGAATATTAGTATGTGTAGACAGATACTAACGAATATTAGTATGTGTACACATATACTAACGAATATTAGTATGTGTAGACAGATACTAACGAATATTAGTATGGGTAGACAGATACTAACGAATATTAGTAAGTGTAGACAGATACTAACGAATATTAGTAAGTGTAGACAGATACTAACGAATATTAGTATGTGTAGACAGATACTAACGAATATTAGTATGTGTACACATATACTAACGAATATTAGTATGTGTAGACAGATACTAACGAATATTAGTATGGGTAGACAGATACTAACGAATATTAGTAAGTGTAGACAGATACTAACGAATATTAGTAAGTGTAGACAGATACTAATGAATATTAGTATGTGTACACATATACTAACGAATATTAGTATGTGTAGACATATACTAACGAAAATTATTATGTGTAGACAGATACTAATGAATATTAGTATGTGTAGACATATACTAACGAATATTAGTATGTGTACACATATACTAACGAATATTAGTATGTGTACACATATACTAACGAATATTAGTATGTGTAGACATATACTAACGAATATTAGTATGTGTAGACATATATTAACGAATATTAGTATGTGTAGACAGATACTAACGAATATTAGTATGTGTAGACAGATACTAACGAATATTAGTATGTGTACACAAACACTATTGAATATTAGTATGTGTAGACATATACTAACGAATATTAGTAAGTGTACACAAACACTAATGAATATTAGTATGTGTAGACAGATACTAACGAATATTAGTATGTGTAGACATATACTAACGAATATTAGTATGTGTAGACATATACTAACGAATATTAGTATGTGTAGACAGATACTAACGAATATTAGTATGTGTAGACAGATACTAACGAATATTAGTAAGTGTACACAAACACTAATGAATATTAGTATGTGTAGACGGATACTAACGAATATTAGTAAGTGTAGACAGATACTAAAGAATATTAGTAGGTGTACACAAATACTTAAGAATACATGCATGCCTACACTAATACTAACGAATATTAGCATATATACACAAATATTAACGAATGTGTACACAAATACTCACGAATATTAGCATGTGTACACAAATACTAACGAATATTAGTATGTGTCCAAAGATACTAACGAATGTTAGTATGTGTCCAAAGATACTGATGAATGTTAGCATGTGTACAATAATACTAACGAAAACCAGTACTGTATGCATTTGTGATACAAGTGCTAATGTATCCCATGACCACAACAACACAACAGACAACACAACTCTCCGTCATCAGGTGGGACCGTCAAAGCCAGATTTTCTGCATCACTTGATGCAGCAAATCTGGCTGTGACGGTCCCACCTGATGAAGGAAACTTGTGTTGCCTCCGAAACGACGTGATTTTTATTATTTTATTTTTATTAATTTTTATTTCATTTTTTACCTACGTGACTTTACCGAAAAAACTAAGAGTATGAATCCTTGCAGTCACGAAAGCTTCAAATCTAGAATTAGACAACACAACACCAGCGTGTGCGTGCGTGTGTACACGCTACTGTGCACGTGTCACCGTGACTGCTATGCGAGCATCATCGCTGTCCTCACCACAGATGGACGCTCACCGACTCTGGACACAAACTCAGCCCACAACCGCCTCCAGATTTCCTCGGATCTCAGGACGGTGATGCTGAGCGGTGTCTCCCAGGGTCGCCCCCATCACCCACACCGCTTTGACGTGTGGGGACAAGCCCTGTGCTCTGAGAGCTTCTCGTCGGGTCAGCACTACTGGGAGGTGGACGTGGGGAGCGCGGAGTTGTGTCGGGTTGGAGTCGCGTACGGGACGATCCCACGGAGAGGGAGTGTTGCTGAGTGCTGCCTGGGAGTGAGCGACGTCTCCTGGTGTCTACAGAAACTTGGCGACAGCTTCTCAGTGCATCATGGCGGGGTAGAGACGTCACTGTCCGTGCCGGAGCCTCAGCGGAGAGTCGGGGTCCATCTGGACTGGGACGCGGGGCTGCTGTCGTTTTACAGCGCCGACTCCATGGCGCCGTTGCACTCGTTTCACCAAAGCTTCGCTCGGCCTCTACATGCTGGGCTTTTGGTTGGGTGGGGTAAAGTTGGTGACTCAGTGACGATTGTGGATCTGAGTGGTGAGTGCTCAGAGCGGTGAACGTGAACAGCGTCGAGGGCAGACGCCATGACGCACGGCGCTCGCCACCATCATCGCCGTCACGCGCAGTTGCCACGCCAGTGACTGGCTGGTGGCCGTCGGTGGCGAGGGGCTGCGTGGCTCTCCATCACAACGGGGGGCTAAGCGTAAACAATCCTCGCAACATTTCTAAGGGGGTGATACAATAAGTACTGCTCTGTGTGTGAAGCCAAAGTGGATATATTCAATTTTTCGATGTAAAGCTTTCGTGACTATAGGGATTCATCTTCTTGGTTCTTTCGGTAAAGTCATCACGTAGAAGGGAAATAATAAAAATAAAACATAATAAAATAATTCTCACGACGTTTCGGCCACAACGCAAGCAGCCGTCCTCAGGTGGAGAACAGGTCTGTCGATAAGATAGAGTCTGAATGACACTGTCTTCATTCAGACGCTGTCTTCTCGACAGACTTGTTCTCCACCTGAGGACGGCTCCTTGCGTTGTGGCCGAAACGTCGTGAGAATTATTTTATTATGTTGAATTTTTATTGTTTTATTATTTCCTTTCTACGTGACTTTACCGAAAGAACCAAAAAGATGGATATATTCACCTTGTCAGAGGAGTGTGGCTGTAGTCTAGGGGTGCAGTGATTGGCGATGGTGAACTGGGATGTGTTTATACAACAACAATAATGTTAATTTTAAAAATAGATAAATGTACGCGTACGACAGTGGCATTGTAACGCTTGTATCGTCGATTCTACAATAAAAATATAGAACACAAACAACAACAATGGATCATCATGGGACCTCCTTTGCCAGTACCAAAATATACTAATAGGGGTTTTCCCCTTTTTTCTGGCAACAAAACTGACACCTTTTGCAAAGAATCATGCTTACATTAGCCACTAGTCCACTCCTATTGCAGGCTGACTCCGCTGTCATTACCTCCCGTGGCCACTAGTCCACTCGTACTGCAGGCTGACTCCCCTGTCATTTCCTCCCGTGGCCACTAGTCCACTCCCACTGCAGGCTGACTCCCCTGTCATTACCTCCCGTGGCCACCAGTCCACTCACACTGCAGGCTGACTCCCCCTGCCATTACCTCTCGTGGCCACCAGTCCATTCACACTGCAGGCTGACTCCCCTGTCATTACCTCCCGTGGCCACTAGTCCACTCCCACTGCAGGCTGACTCCCCTGCCATTACCTCTCGTGGCCACTAGTCCACTCACACTCCAGGCTGACTCCCCTGTCATTACTTCCCCTGGCCACTAGTCCACTCACACTGCAGGCTGACTCCCCTGTCATTACCTCCCGTGGCCACCAGTCCACTCCCACTGCAGGCTGACTTTCCTGTCATTACCTCCCCTGGCCACTAGTCCACTCCCACTGCAGGCTGACTCCCCTGTCATTACCTCCCGTGGCCACTAGTTCACTAGCACTGCAGGCTGACTCCCCTGTCATTAACTCCCGTGGCCACTAGTCCACTCACACTGTAGGCTGACTCCCCTGTCATTACCTCCCGTGGCCACCAGTCCACTCACACTGCAGGCTGACTCCCCTGCCATTACCTCCCGTGGCCACTAGTCCATTCACACTGCAGGCTGACTCCCCTGTCATTACCTCCCGTGGCCACCAGTCCATTCCCACTGCAGGCTGACTCCTCTGTCACTACCTCCCGTGGCCACTAGTCCACTCCCACTGCAGGCTGACTCTCCTGTCATCACCTCCCGTGGCCACTAGTCCACTCATACCGTAGGCTGACTACCCTGTCATTACCTCCCATGGACACTAGTCCACTCGTACTGCAGGCTGACTCCCCCTGTCACTACCTCCCGTGGCCACCAGTCCATTCACACTGCAGGCCGACTCCCCTGTCATTACCTCCCGTGGCCACCAGTCCAATCGCACTGCAGGCTGACTCCTCTGTCATTACCTCCCGTGGCCACTAGTCCACTCACACTGCAGGCTGACTCCCCTGTCATTACCTCCCGTGGTCACCACTAGTCCACTCGCACTGCAGTCTGATTCCCCTGTCATTATCTCCCGTGGCCACTGGTCCACTCGCACTGCAGGCTGACTCACCTGTCATTACCTCTCGTGGCCACCAGTCCACTCGCACCGCAGGCTGACTCCCCTGTCATTACCTCCCGTGGCCACTAGTCCACTCGCACTGCAGGCTGACTCCCCTGTCATTACCTCACGTGGCCACTAGTCCACTCGTACTGCAGGCTGACTCCCTTGTCACTACCTCCCGTGGCCACTAGTCCACTCGTACTGCAGGCTGACTCCCCTCTCATTACCTCCCATGGCCACCAGTCCCTTCACACTCACAGCTGACTCCCCTGTCATTATCTCCCGTGGCCACCAGTCCATTCCCACTGCAGGCTGACTCCATGTCGTTACCTCCCCTGGCCACTCGTCCACTCACACTGCAGACTGACTCCCCTGTCATTACCTCCCGTGGACACTAGCCCACTTTTACTGCAGGCTGACTTCCCTGTCATTACCTCCCGTGGCCACCAGTCCACTCCCACTGCAGGCTGACTCCCCTGTCATTACCTCCCGTGGCCACTAGTCCACTCCCACTGCAGGCTGACTCCCCTGTCATTACCTCCCGTGGCCACTAGTCCACTCGTACTGCAGGCTGACTCCCCTGTCATTACCTCCCGTGGCCACTAGTCCACTCCCACTGCAGGCTGACTCCCCTGTCATTACCTCCCGTGGCCACTAGTCCACTCGTACTGCAGGCTGACTCCCCTGTCACTACCTCCCGTGGCCACTAGTCCAATCGTACTGCAGGCTGACTCCCCTGTCATTACATCCCGTGGCCACTAGTCCACTCGCACTGCAGGCTGACTCCCCTGTCATTACCTCCCGTGGCCACTAGTCCACTCGTACTGCAGGCTGACTCCCTTGTCACTACCTCCCGTGGCCACTAGTCCACTCGTACTGCAGGCTGACTTCCCTGTCATTACCTCCCGTAGCCACCAGTCCATTCACACTGCAGGCTGACTCCCCTGTCATTACCTCCCGTGGCCACTAGTCCACTCCCACTGCAGGCTGACTCCCCTGTCATTACCTCCCGTGGCCACTAGTCCACTCGTACTGCAGGCTGACTCCCCTGTCATTACCTCCCGTGGCCACTAGTCCACTCGCACTGCAGGCTGACTCCCCTGTCACTACCTCCCGTGGCCACCAGTCCACTCCCACTGCAGGCTGACTCCCCTGTCATTACCTCCCGTGGCCACTAGTCCACTCCCACTGCAGGCTGACTCCCCTGTCATTTCCTCCCGTGGCCACTAGTCCACTCCCACTGCAGGCTGACTCCCCTGTCATTACCTCCCGTGGCCACTAGTCCACTCGTACTGCAGGCTGACTCCCCTGTCACTACCTCCCGTGGCCACTAGTCCACTCGTACTGCAGGCTGACTCCCCTGTCATTACCTCCCGTGGCCACTAGTCCACTCGCACTGCAGGCTGACTCCCCTGTCATTACCTCCCGTGGCCACTAGTCCACTCGTACTGCAGGCTGACTCCCTTGTCACTACCTCCCGTGGACACTAGTCCACTCGTACTGCAGGCTGACTCCCCTGTCATTACCTCTCGTAGCCACCAGTCCATTCACACTGCAGGCTGACTCCCCTGTCATTACCTCCCGTGGCCACTAGTCCACTCCCACTGCAGGCTGACTCCGCTGTCATTACCTCGCGTGGCCACTAGTCCACTCGTACTGCAGGCTGACTCCCCTGTCATTACCTCCCGTGGCCACTAGTCCACTCGCACTGCAAGCTGACTCCCCTGTCACTACCTCCCGTGGCCACCAGTCCACTCACACTGCAGGCTGACTCCCCTGTCATTACCTCCAGTGGCCACCAGTCCACTCACACTGCAGGCTGACTCCCCTGTCACTACCTCCCGTGGCCACTAGTCCACTCACACTGCAGGCTGACTCCCCTGTCACTACCTCCCATGGCCACTAGTCCACTCACACTGCAGGCTGACTTCTCTGTCATTACCTCCCGTGGCCACTAGTCCACTCACACTGCAGGCTGACTCCCCTGTCACTCCCTCCCGTGGCCACTAGTCCACTCACACTGCAGGCTGACTTCTCTGTCATTACCTCCCGTGGCCACTAGTCCACACGTACTGCAGGCTAACTCTCCTGTCATCACCTCCCGTGGCCACTAGTCCACTCACACTGCAGGCTGACTCCCCTGTCACTACCTCCCGTGGCCACCAGTCCACTCACACTGCAGGCTGACTCCCCTGTCATTACCTCCAGTGGCCACCAGTCCACTCACACTGCAGGCTGACTCCCCTGTCACTACCTCCCGTGGCCACTAGTCCACTCACACTGCAGGCTGACTCCCCTGTCACTACCTCCCGTGGCCACTAGTCCACTCACACTGCAGGCTGACTTCTCTGTCATTACCTCCCGTGGCCACTAGTCCACTCACACTGCAGGCTGATTCCCCTGTCACTCCCTCCCGTGGCCACTAGTCCACTCACACTGCAGGCTGACTCCCCTGTCATTACCTCCCGTGGCCACTATTCCACTCACACCGTATAGGTTAACTCGATTGTCAATGCACGTCATGGGACCTCCTTTGCCAGTACCAAAATATGAGAATAGGGGTTTTCCCCTTTTTCTGGCAACAAAACAACCTTTTACAAGGAATCATGTCTGCATTAACCACAAAACTTGTGGTCAAGTATTCCTTTTTGGCATCCTCTGGTCTAACACCGTTTGAGAGGGGGCTCAAAAGAAAGCTGTCTCTGGTGTGGACCAATCAAATTCAAAGACAATGCATATATTATCAGAGTATGTTTTTTGTTTGCATTCTGACCACAAGGATTGTCACGACGTTTCGATCGCACAACAAGCAATCCTCATCAGGTGGGAACACCACAGCAAGAAAAAATGGTGAAGTGGGCGAGAGAGCTGCCGTGGCAAGAGGTTATATAGTTAAGAAAGGGGGGAGGAGCAAGGGGGCAGACAGAGGGGGGGGGGGTGTTGGGTAGGGGAAGGAGGTGGGCTGCGTGAGCGCTAGGGGGAGAGGAAGTGAGGCTGGGGGGGAAGTAGGCAGGGCTAGAAGTGGAAAGATGGAGGAGGAGGAGGCTGCGTTTGTCACGCTGCGTGATGGCCTCGTTAATGCACCTCCCCTTGGGTACTCCGATTGTTCTTTACCATTTGTGCTGGACACGGACGCCAGCGACACTGGAATCGGCATTGTGGTGAACAGGGTAGAGAGGATCGTAGCTTATGGGAACCGTGTACTGTCCCCCGCAGAGCAGCGTTATTGTGTGGTGCACCGTGAATTATTGTCTATTGTAAATTTCGTACAACAGTTCCGTCCGTACCTTTACGGTAGACAGTTTTTCGTACGCACGGATCACGCAGCTCTTTAATGCCAGCTGTCTGGCCAGCTCTCCTGCTGGTTGACGATTCCTTCACGGTCACCTACAGAAAAGGTACACGTCACGGTAATGCGGACGCTTTGTCGCGATTGCCGCTGAGGAGCCAATGTGCATGTATGATGGGTGCCTGCTGATGTACACCTGTGGTTGCAAGATTGCCGTGCACTGTCATCGCAGCAACCGTTCCCTGCTACAACACGATTGGTCTCAATTCTAGATTTGAAGCTTTCGTGACTGCAAGGATTAATATTCTTGGGGTTTTTCGGTAAAGTCACGTAGGTAAAAAAATTAAAATTTAAATTAATAAAAGTTAAATAAAATAAAATAAAAATCACGACGTTTCGGAGGCAACACAAGCTTCCGTCTTCATGTGGAACCGTCACAGCACGCTTGCTGTATCAAGTAAATGCACACTTGTTACAGCAAGCGTGCTGTGACGGTTCCACCTGAAGCTTGTGTTGCCTCCGAAACGTCGTGGTTTTTATTTTATTTTATTAATTTAAATTTTTTACCTACGTGAATTTACAGAAAAAACCCAAGAATACAATTGGTCTCATGCATGCAGAATGGGGACACCTCTAGGTGGCTGTCGCGTCGGAACTATGGGTGCTAGAAAGGGGCTAGCGGGAATGTCCCTCATGGTCCTCCGTGCTGGGCTGCTGATGAGGTGGGATGAGGAGGTGCAGCGTTACTGCATCGTCGTGCTAATTGCTCTGTGGGGTAGAGTTACGCGGGCTGTCCATGTGAGGTTGATGCACCTTGGGGGTGCAGAAAACCTTATTGATCTTGAAGCGCGACTTCTTTTGGCCCGGAATGTCAGAGGATGTACACTACATGCTTAAGGATTGTGTTGAGTGCGCTCGCCGAAAGCCCCCGCTGAGGCAGGCCCGGCCACCGTTGCAATCCATCCAGGTATCCCGTATGAACGAGCTCGTTTCTCTCGACATTCTCGGTCCATTTCCCACCATTCCGAGGGGTAACAAATTTTAGCTCATCAGGGTGAAGTACCTGTCCTGGTGGCCGGTGACATGGCCTTTGCCAGATCAGTCGGCCACGTCCATTACGGACGCATTCTTACACGGCTACGTTTTAGATAGGGCAGCCCCGGAACCTCTCCGTACAGACCAGGATCGAAATTTGTATTCCAAATTATTAAAGGAGGTATGGACTCCCTGGGTACTAAACATATCTGGACGTGGCCCTACCATCCCCAGACTGACGGGATGGTAGAGCGCTTGCACAGGACTCAATTGTCCATGCTGTGCCAACAGGTCAACAAGGCACAGTCCATCTTCTTGGTTCTTTCGGTAAAGTCACGTAGAAGGGAAATAATAAAATAATAAAAATAAAACATAATAAAATACAATTCTCACGAAGTTTCGTGAGAATTAGACGCTGTCTTTCCGACAGCCCTGTTCTTCACCTGAGGACGGCTGCTTGCTTTGTGGCCGAAACGTCGTGAGAATTGTATTTTATTATGTTTTATTTTTATTATTTTATTATTTCCCTTCTACGTGACTTTACCGAAAGAACCAAGAAGATGAATCCCTGCAGTCACGAAAGCTTTAAATCGAAAATTAAGGCACAGTCCAGTTGGGATTTGCACGTTCTGGGTGTTCTCGCCGTGTACAAAATGGCCCCTATCGCCTCAACGGGGTTCTCCCCCTTTTCCCTCAAGTATGGGAAGGAATGTGACCCCTATTCTTAGGTTTTTTCGGTAAAGTCACGTAGATACAAATTTAAATTACTTGATGCAGCTATTGTGCTTTGACGGTTCCACCTGAAGACGGAAGCTTGTGTTGCCTCCGAAACGTCGTAATTTTTATTTTATTTTTATTTTATTTTTATTTTACTTTTATTAATTTAAATTTTTTACCTACGTGACTTTACCGAAAAAACCTAAGAAAATGAATCCTTGCGGTCACGAAAGCTTCAAATCTAGAAGAATGTGATCCCCCCATGGAGGCTCAGTTGAACACAGATCCGGGCAAAAATAAGGTCGCTGTGCCCATGCCTATCCAGCTTACAATCAGGCGGCTGACGGAAGCACGGGAGGCGTCTCGGGGTAATTCGGCCAAACGGCAAGCCGCCAATGAAAAGTTTGCGCGACTCCGTGGATGCGGAAACCCACGGAACCCTGGGGACAAGGCGTGGCTGCATTGCCCCCAGGTGCCCTTGGGCACATCCCCTAAATTGCCCAAACCATGGCAGGGCCCGGTCGAGGTGATTGAGGTCAGGAGGCCGCAGTGCGTGCAAATCCAGGGTCGGTCGCAGGCTTCGGTATGTGCATCCGTCATGGCTGAAACCCTGCTTCCCACCTTTTTGATGTCGCTTCATCCCCACCACCTGAAGGCCGGGTGTCTGACGTGTCCTACGAGCCCGGGCGTATGGTCACGGAGGGTGCGCCTCAGTGGGACTCCGTTCTAATGCCAAATTTATCCCAGTGCCTGACGCCCGCGGACCCACCAGCAGTGCCGTCCACAGTCGGACCAGGGATGTTGGAACGGCCGCCATTCGCTTCTTCTTTCTCTTCATCTTCTTCCCGGGAGGAGCCGTGCCCATTAGGCCATTGACAAATCATCACGGGGATCCCCAGGAAACACATTCTTGTCCCGCCTGGGGGCCCGGCGACAAGGACCAAAGCTGTTAGTTTCCAATAGCCCGCGTCCCCTTCCTGTTCTATTTAGTCCCGATGCCATCTGCCAGGTGGCCACAGACGCGAGCCAGGCTGTGGCTGTCGGTTGATCTGAGATCCGTCGCGTTGCTCACGGTCGTCATGCATTGCTCTATCCCTGGTGGGCCGGGTTTCTTGCTGTGCGTTCGCGATTGTTTATTGTCCCGGTTATTATTGTTGTTCTTTGTTTGTCCGCTCCACGGGGGATGGAGTTTGTTGTTGTTATTGTTGTTGTTTTCCCACTAGGAGTATGGAGGTCAGCCAGGGGAGTGATGCAGCGACATGGAATGTGTCACTGTGGAGCATAGCGCTGGTTGATGGCAGAGAAAGGGATCTGCGGTTGCAGCAGCCCTGGCTGTCAGCAGGCCACGTGATAGGCAAAGAGAGGGATGTAGGGGAAAGGTGATAGAGGGGGCAAGTGAGGTAAGCCTGGGAACCCACTAGTAGGTTCTAGAAGGGGGGCGTGGCCGGGAGCGGAGCGAGGCCACGCCGGGAGGATAAAAGGGGACCCCGAGCGAAGGTTCGGGGCTGTTGCTTGAAGTGGAATCCCGTTGGGCTGCAGGAGTCTTCGTCACCATCTTCACCTTCTCGGTGTTGTCAGTCAGGATGTCTGTCAGCTGTCTTGACTGAAAGTGAAGTTACCCCTTGTACCATGTGAAGGCTGTAATAAATAGCGTGCCTCCTACTCCTCGTGTCTCTGAGTGTATTGTGCTGCCCCCCGGCTCCTCACTCGTGTGAGGGCCAACCTCGTGAGGGCTGCTGCCCCCCGGCTCCTCACTCGTGTGAGGGCCGACCTCGTGTGAGAGCTGCTGCCTCCCAGGTTCCTCTCCTTCCTCCCTTCGTGCCATTGCCGCTCGAGTCGCGGCCTCCGTGTCCTCCCTGTGAGGCATGGCTCTGGGCTGGCGTTCGGCCAGCTGGGGGTTATTCACACACTCACTCCACCCCCCGCGTACACTCCCCCCCCCAAATATTCGGAGAACACTCCGCGCACGTGCGGGTCCGTGCACGCCGCTGCCCACACTCGGGCACGCGGCTTCAGTCGCCCGCAACCTGTTGGCCGCCACGTGCACGCGCTAGAAATAGCGCGGCTGTAGCACGCGCTGTTTCTAGCGCGTGCACGTGGCACGTGCGCTGCTTTCCTCATCCGCTACGACTCGCGCTAAAAATAGCCGTGTGAATATGCGCGGCCGCGGCGCAGAACGAGCCCCACTAGCAGTACGACCACCGTAATAACCACCACCACCACAATAGCCACCACCACACCCACAACAACCACCACCACCAGCAGCACCAAATTAATGATGGTAGGATTTGAGCGTTAATTCCCAGGGCAATGGCACACTACTGATGACAATGCCCACGCGCTAATCCCTGGCAAACCCTGCTTGGGCGAGCGCAAACACGTGGGCGCAATGATGACTAACTGACGACAGGATTCGCGCGCAAACTTGGCACAATGGCGGGTGAATGTCGGCCGGATTCGCATGCAAAACTCGGGCAAAATGGTCACGCTGATGAAGTTATTCGCGCGCCAATTCCCCGCATTACGGCGAGCTGTTACCGACGAAACTCGTTGCGTCAATCCGTTGTGCACACGCCCGCAGCAGTTAGCGTGGCTCAAACGCAATGACAATCGTAGTAGTAATCGCATATCTGCATTTCCCATAAATATGCTAAATTCCTCTTGATATGCAAATTATTTTGTCAAGACGCTCTTCCCCCTCCAACCCAGCTTAAATATACGCTGCCAAGCCTGGGGTGTTTCATTCAGACTCTGTCTTCTCGACAGACATGTTCTTCACCTGAGGACTGCTGCTTGCGTTGTGGCCGAAACGTCGTGAGAATTTTATTATGTTTTATTTTCATTACTTTATTATTTCCCTTCTACGTGATGACTTTACCGAAAGAACCAAAAAGATTGATGAAGTTATTCGCGCGCCAATTCCCCGCACTACGGCGAGCTGTTACCCACGATACTCGTGCGTCAATCCGTTGTGCACACGCGCGCAGCAGTTAGCGTGGCTCAAACGCAATGACAATCGGCTCGAGGTTACCTCGCGTGTTTCCCTCGTCAATCACGCCTGTACCGGACGCCCGCGATCGTTTATTATTGAATGCGCGCTGATCACCACACCGACGCGCGTACTCACGCCACCCCGCGCTCTCCCCACACTCACAGAAACCACACGGCGCTGTTATTTATTGCTTGAGGTTTATTCCCGGCACGACTGAGGTTAATTACTACGTGACCCAGAGCCGGAATCGGTGAAGAAACTACTCTGTCTCCCGACGGTCTAAACCCAATCTGCCCTGTCTATTTCGAGTCAATTTCCCGAGGAGTCCTTACGCTAATCCCCACCTCTCTCACATACTCACGGTTTGGTTCGGACGTGCGGGAAGTCGGGGGGAACCGAGGCTGCACGAAACTCCTGGCTGCGCTGCTACACGTCACACGGACGCTCGAGTGGCCGGAAGGTGGACCGCCTCGATCGGTGACTTGAGAAGAACACGACCATCTCGTCGTGGTCTCCCCTCCCCTTTTATCCTTTTCTACATCAAAGAGACCCCCCCCGGCTAATCCGGGCGGTCTTTTCGGCCAATCAGAGTGTTCCCCCACGTACCTCTGTCCCCTCGTGGCCCCGCCTCCTACCTGCCGTGCTGTGTGCGTTCTCATTGTGGTGGCGGAGTGGCCTTGCCATGACCGTGTGATCTTAAGTCAATTCACGGCGCCACAGTGTAATTTAACCTGGGGGAAATCTGCCAATTTGCTGACCCCGGGAAACCGTTGGAGCATTACCACGAGGGTCTCCCGGGTGAAAACCCAAAGGCCAGGTGACTTCCCCCACGAGGTCCTACGTGGGGTTAGGTGTGTGCGTTCGTGTGGGGGGTTGGCATCACAGTATCAATTCTAGATTTGAAGCTTTCGTGACTGCAAGGATTCATACTCTTAGTTTTTTCGGTAAAGTCACGTAGGTAAAAAAATTGAAATGAATAAAAATAAAATAATATTATTATAATAAATAATAATAAAAAAAGAATAACATAATATTATTTTATTATTATAATAAATAATAATAAAAAAAGAATAACATAATATTATTTTATTTTTATTAATACATTTTAATTTCTATTTTTTACCTATGTGACTTTACCGAAAAAACTAAGAGTATCACAGTATCACTATACGTGGATAGTAACCGACATTGGATGTACGTTCACTCTGAGTCTTTACTTTGCCGTTAAACAGGACGGGTTACACAATGACGTTAAACTTCACATCTACCCTCCATGCTCCATGCCGAAAAGCCACTGCAGTGGTAATAAAACTGGAACGTCTTTTATTCATGAACCCGCATTTTCTAATTTTTCCAAATTTTTAACCTGGGTTGGGATGTCGCCATCCTGTCGTGAAACAAATTATTAATTCGTGTCTCTAGCAGACCATTCCAAGCCTTGTGTTAGAAAATGGCCCACTGATGCTGATATCACGGATCTACTTCTGAGCACCTTTCAAGTGCCCTCTGGTCCACATAGTAAATAGCAGCACCCTCCCACCTGGCCTTTAAGTAGGAGTAACGTTGGTCGTAACAATGTTATTACTTCTTATTCTTAGGGTTTTTCGGTAAAGTCACGTAGTAAAAAACATTAAAAAGTAAAATAACAAAGGCTCAGCCTTTGTTATGCAGTCTATTCTTAGTCTTAAGCCTCACCTTACCATATTAATAATAAGTATGCGCCCCTTGCACCACGATCTTCTCCAACCATTATATAAACGGAGTGGTAGCTCCTGCAATTTCTCATTTACTTGATACAGCTGTCGTGGCTGTGACGGTACCACCTGAAGACGGAAGCTTGTGTTGCCTCCGAAACGTCGTGATTTTTATTTTATTTTACTTTTTAATGTTTTTACCTACGTGACTTTACCGAAAAAACCCAAGAATATGAATCATTGCAGTCACGAAAGCTTCAAATCTAGAATGATTACTTCTTATAGAAGAAATTTATCCTAATTAAGTGCAGAACCACATTACAACCATGTGATGGTTTATTTTTTGATGTCAATGACGACCGGGATCACATGGGTCTGTCTAACTGTCACACTCACCTCTCTACCCACACTCACCTGGGCCTGTCTCACTGTCACACCTCATCCTTTCTTCAAACACACTGAATTCCTGCCGAACAACACGAGGTTCAACCCACAAGCACTTGGGAAAACTACAGGGCTCACATGCCATCTGTTTCACAGTCCTGTAATGCGTTTTATTTTAATGTCCTTATTGTGTGTTGTAAAGGCAAGACAAAAGTACACACGTGACCGTCCATGGGGGTGCGAGGCCCGGGGCAAATCCCAGTATGTGGTCCCCCGACGCCTTCAAATTCCACCGGAAGTATTACATCTGTAATGTGAGGATATATCCGGGTGGTTGATGGATCACACCTCGTTACAATGATTGGCTCTACCGGTCCTGGTCCATAGCCAATAGGGGGAAGTCTAGGGGCGTGGCCCTGACGTAATGGGAAGGTGACATCTGTAAGTAGAGGATTGGATCTGCTGGCTTTAGCCACAGCCAATGGGGGGACGAGTCAGGGGCGCGGTCCTGGGATCGTACGATGGCGTCTGGAAGATTCCATGGAGGTTAACCAGGATTGGTGGAAAGGTACCACGTGACCCGGGTATTAAAAGGGGTGGAGACTGACAACACGTGGTCAGATCTGGAACGAACGGAGGGTGAGGCCACGCTGGAGCGGGGTCCAGGCTGCCACGTGGCCGCGTGTCTCTCTCTCCCTCTCACGCTGTCGGTCAGCAGCGTGAAGGAGTAAGATGGGAGTGTTGTGAACGAAAGACAAATAAAGACCGGATTCCAGAAGTCGCTTCCACGACCTTTATTACACATCTGACACCCCCTTAACATTGAAGCGCAGGCCCCCCCTCAATGCTTGCGGGCCTCGGAGGTCGCTCCGATTCGCCGTATCCTCGGAGCGACTCTGCGCGCACATTGCAGACCTCTTTGTAAATGTAATGCGGGCGTAAACGACCTTCCGGATGTGACGTCACGGGGGGAGGAGCTACGTCACGTGGGGGAGAGGGTTCAGGTCTTAAAGGGGAGAAACCGGAAGAGAAGGGAGGTTGTTGGAAACTGGGTTAGAGTAAGGCCACGCAGGGCGGAGGTTGGTGGGGTGGCGAGATCGCCACACACACACACACAAAGTAAGGATCGGCACCGTTGGCCAGCGGTGACCGACCCCGGAGAAGCGGGGAGCAGCGGTGAGGCTGCAGCAGCAGCGGGACTGCCACGGAACAGAGGGAGCAGCGGTGAGGCTGCAGCGAGGGCGGCCGGGGAGACCGCACAAGGAGATCAGCAGCGGGGCTGCTACGGAATAGAGGAGGGTCTCTGGAAGAGAGCCGTGTGGGAAAAGTATACGAACCCGAATAAAAGAAACCAAGACAGATACAGTGGTCGAGTCCTTTATTACACTGGTGTCAGAAGTGTAACGGCATGTCAAAGCAACTAAGAAAAAAGAATATTCCGACGCCATCAGCTGCTTCATCATCCGACGACAACGACCTTCCTCCAGTGGTGGACCCGACTACGATGGAGGAGGAGATCCGTGCGGGAACGAGTGCGGGTCCAGGAGTCCAAGATGTCGCCGCGTCGGTGGACCCGTCCGCACCAAAGGACGCGGACTTGCGATGGGGGCAGATGGCGGAGCAGCTGGAGACACTGAAAAACGTACTGGCGCAGTTATGTGAGCTCGTCACGCCGAGGACGGCGTTGGGAAGAACAGATGGTGCTCCACAGGTCGCCGCATTGCCTTCGCTGTCGACGCCATCGGCCACGCGGCATGAAGACGCCATCTTGGGCGTGGCTGGAGAAGAACGGCGGGAAGCTGCCATGTTGTGCTCTCCGCGGCGGGAGGCCGCCATCTTGTCCACGCCGCGATGCGACGCCATTTTGAACATGCCTCCAGATGAGTCATCGGCTGAGGACGGTGCGCCAAGGAGTCGCAGTCATCATCTTACTACTGTTAAGGAATTCTCCATCGGGGGCGATTGGAGCGCTTTCGCCTGCAGGTTTTTGGCGGCGGTACGCTCTGCAAGGTGGATTGATGCTGAGGCATTGGAGGTTCTGCCGACTCTTCTTGATGACGAGTCGGTCAGATTCTTTCGTTTTATAACGGCCGAGAAGAAGGAAACATTAAGAGGAGTTTTCGACGAGATGGCAGATGCTTATGAGCCACCGGATGATGCTCATCGCCGGTTTGTTCAATGTCAGCGAGCACCCGAGGAGTCGCCGGTGGCATACAGGGGTGCAGTACTGGAGTTGGCTATGGCCGCATACCCGGAGACGAAGCCTGACCTGCTTGAACCTCTCATCTTGGGTAAGATGCTCGAGCTGTCCCGGGATCTGGGGATTCCTATGCCGGTGTGTGGCCACGAAAAGCTGACATCCCGGGCGGCAGCCAAATGTCTGGATGCCCAGTTTAACCTGCGCCGGTGGAAGCAAGTCACGGCGTGGACGGGGGGGGGCCCATCGTCGAAGGAGGTGCCGTGGGTTGGGATCCCAAGAAGGCGGTGTACGTGCCTGATGGGGAGAGCCCGCAGGAGCTGACAGCCGCCTCTGGTCCGTGGTCGGCCCGCAGTCGGCCGGGCCCGCGAGCTGCGCCGCCGACATGGGCGCGTCGGGACGGGGGTCTGCGGTGCGGCACAACGACGTCGACTGCTTCCGCTGCGGGCGTAAGGGCCATTACGCCAGGGACTGCTGGGCCCGCGTCCCGGGTCCGCCCCAGCAGGAGGCCTCGTCAACGGACGCGCCAAGGAAGGAACCTCCAAGACAGGCAAGTCGGTGCGCACCAGACACCCGGCAAGGCTTTACACCTCACCCATCACCGTTGTCGTGCGATCCGGGTGTTGTTAACAATGGGAGGCCATCGACTGGGCCATGTCGCTCGGTAATGCAGTGGCGTAAATTGGCACGAAGGGTCGTCGCGGCCGCTACTGGTTCGTCCACTGTACCTGGTTCTATACAAGGGGTGGACGTGCGTATTTTGGTTGATTCCGGGGCGTCCGCGACCATTATATCGGATGTCATTTTCCACCTGTTGGGCATCCCACCAGAGGCCGTGCGTCCGGTTTACGGGTCGTGCGTCGCTGCGAACGGGGGTAGCATGGGCATTGTGGGCCAGGTGGACGCTAAGATATCTATCGGGGAAGTGTCGGCCTCGGGAATTTTGTTAATTTCACGATCTCTGGCAGTTCCTTGTTTGTTGGGAACTGATTTTCTGGCCAAGATGCCCATTTTGATAAAAATTAATGAAAACTGTATTGAATTGCCGGGTGGCCGTAAGATCTCGTTTCTGCCGTCGCCCTGGGGGCAACCTGCTCCTGCCGCCCAGGTGCAGGCGCTGTCCGAGGTATCTGTTGATATTCCACCTGGCTCACAGATGCTTATTCCTTTACGATATCGGAAGCCTCTGCCTGGTCGGCAAGGCACACTTGGGGTTTTGTTGTCACCGTCCGCCACTATAACAGCCAGATCGGCGCTGGTTGGGGCGCAGACTATTGTCCGGCAGGACCAAACAGCCATTTTTGCAGGTGCTTAATGCAAGTACCGAGAATGTATGTGTTCCGGCTGGTACGGTTGTGGCACATGCCACTACGGCGTTTACGGCTCAGGATTATCTGCACAGCCAGGGCGTGGTCGCTGGGGTTTCAGAGCCGGGAGCTTCGGATAATCGCTGGATTGCCGATTTGTGTAGGGAAAATCCTTCCCTGTCCGAGGAACAACGTTGTGCGATTCGTAAATTGTTATTGGCTTATTCGGATGTGTTTAGCTCCGACGATTTGGATTTGGGACGCACCTCGTTGCTTTACCATCATATTGACACAGGGGACGCTGCCCCTATTCGGTTAAACTCACATCGGATGAGTCCGGCCGAGCGAGAACACGTTCGAGGGGCAGTGGATGACATGTTGGCTGCGGACATTATATCTCCATCTAATAGCCCATGGGGTGCGCCTGTTGTTTTGGTCAAGAAAAAGGACAGCAAATTGTGATTTTGTGTCGATTTCCGGAAATTGAATAAAATATCTGTGGCAAATGCGTATCCCCTGCCGCGTATGGACGACTCCCTCGATGCCTTGTCGGGGGCCAAGTTCTTTTCTACGCTAGATCTCTCGTCGGGATTATGGCAACTTCCCCTTGACGAGCCCTCGCGGGAGAAAACTGCATTCCGTATGCCGCAGGGGTTGTTTCAATTCAATTGTCTTCCGATGGGGCTGAATGCTGCCCCTGCCACATTTCAAAGGTTGATGGAGCTGGTATTAACGGGGTTGCAGTGGGAGACATGTCTGATATATTTAGACGATATTATCGTCTTCAGTCGCACATTTGATGAACATTTACGGCGGTTGGAGTCTGTGTTTACGAGAATGCGTTCCGCGAATTTGAAATTTAAGCCTAAGAAATGTCACCTACTGCAACGGTCCGTCCGTTACTTGGGGCATATCGTGAGTGCTGATGGGGTGGCCACGGATCTGGACAAAACAGCGTGCGTCCGGGATTGGCCAACCCCGGCCACCGTGGGGGATGTGCGTCGGTTTTTGGGATTTGCCTCATATTATCGGAAATTTGTTCTGAATTTTGCGACGATCGCGAGGCCTTTGCACCTCCTTACGGGTAAAGGACGAAAATTTGGTTGGGGACCGCCAGAAGAGGTGGCCTTTCAGGGCTGATCGATGGTGGCATACCCAGTTCACTGATTGGTGGACAGAGGCAGGGGGGTTTAAGAAACTCAAACATTTGTTTCAACTGCTGTGGCAGAAGGGGAACAGATGGGCATCGGGGCGGGTAGAGGGGCAGAGGTGCAGTGGTGCAGAAGTGCAGTGGAGCAGAAGGGCAGTAGAGCATTTGAGCTGAGGAGCAGTGGAGCAGTGGGGCAATGGAACAGAGGGGCAGTGGGGCAGATGGGTAGTAGAGCAGTGGAGCAAAGAGGCAGTTGGGCAAAGGGGCAGAGGGGCAATGGGTCAATTGAGCTGAGGAGCAGTGGATCAGTGGGGCAGTGGAGCAGAAGAGCAGTGGGCCAAATTGGTTGTAGGGCAGTGGAGCAAAGGGGCAGATGGGCAAAGGGGCAGTGGAGCAGTGAATCAGTGGGGGAGTGGAGTAGAGTGGCAGTGTTGTGAAGGAGGCACATCCCCTGAATATCTTTTCCCTCCAACATTTGTATGTGCTCTGAAGAAGGACCATTTCCCAAAACGACTCTCTTATATTTGTCATTGTACTGCCACACACACAGCTGGAAAACCGCACACCCGAGCCAAGGCACATTTAATCAACCCAGGCAGCACTTGCAAGCAATTCAACGATATTTCGTGTCATCATGGGTTTATTTCACATAGTTTATAGTACCAACAACAACAATGGCATTGAACCTAATTCTATACAGGGTGGCCCTGGGGCTTGCCATGTGGCAGGTTTCGTCCATTGTCTGTACCAGACCCCTCCAGCTCTCTCACCCTGGGTCAGCTGCCCCTTCCATGTCCTGGAAACCATGGGAAGGTCATCCAATGAGAACTGCCTGGATGAAAATCAGCATGGAAGGGGCCCAGGGTGGGGCCGGCATTGTTTTTGAGCTAGTCCCGTTAGTGTGTGGTGTGTGCGCTGTCTTGGTAGCAGTCGTTCTCCAATGTAGTCCTGGCATCTGCTGCTCAGCTTCCTTCTACAGCTGTGGTCCCAGTGGCAACGTCTCTCTGGGGAAAGGTGGTTTGTGTTAGGCATGTATCACGGGGTCGGTGGGTGGGTTGGTGTGTGGCATGTATCACGGAGTGGGTGGGTGGGTTGGTGTGTGGCATGTATCACGGGGTGGGTGGGTAGTATAGTGATAATGGTCATGGTTGGCACCAATCCACGAACACCACCATCACCCCTACTGAGTGGTGGACATGCCACCACAAAGCAGCACGCGGCGGAGGAGTGAGGTGATCGCTCTCGCCAGGCGAGCGAGGCCCCTCGCTTCCTCTTCTTTTCCTGCAACACCACCTCCACCACCTGCACCTCCTCCATCTCCTCCTCCTTTAACTCGTCCTCCTCCACCTCCTCTTTATCCTCCACCACCATCTTCTCCCCTTTCTCTGTTTTCTCCGTTCTCTCCTCTGCATCCTCCTCAACCTCTTCGTCCTCGGAGGTTGCAGAGGTGGTGGCGGTGGCAGCGGTGGTGGCAGAGGTGCGGAGGTGATAGCGGTGGTGGTGGTGGTGGCGGTTTCCGCAGTGGTGGCGGTGGTGTCAGTGGCCGTGGTGGCAGAGGTGGTGGTGGTGTCAGTGTCAGTGGTGGCGGTGTTATCTGTTGAGGTGGTGGCGGCAGAGGTGGTAGTGTCCGCGGTGGTGTCGGTGGTGTCAGTGGCAGAGGTGGCGGAGGTGATAGCGGTGGTGATGGTGGTGGCGGTGGTGGTTGCCACCGTGGTGGCGGTGGTGTCGGTGGCGGTGGTGGCGGAGGTGGTGGTGGTGTCAGTGGCAGTGGTGGCGGCAGAGGTGGTAGTTTCCGCGGTGGTGTTGGTGGTGTCGGTGGCAGTGGTGGCAGAGGTGACAGCGGTGGTGGTTGTGGCGTTGGTGGTGTCAGATGTGGTGGTGGTGGCAGAGGTGGTGGTTGTCGCGGTGGTAGCGGTGACGGTGGCGGCGGGGGTCGTGTCAGTGGCGACGGTGTCGGTAGCGGCGGTGGTGGCGGTGGTGGCGGTGATGGTGGCGGTGGTGTCACTGATGGCGGTGGTGGCAGCGGTGGCGGAGGTGATAGCGGTGGTGGTGGTTGTGATGTCAGTGGTGGTGGCGGTGTTGTCAGTTGCGGTGGTGGCGGCAGAGGTGGTAGTTTCCGCGGTGGTGTCGGTGGTGTCGGTGGCAGTGGTGGCGGTGGTGTCAGTGGTTTTGGTGGTCTCGGTGGCAGCGGTGGTGGCGGAGGTGGCAGAGGTGACAGCGGTGGTGGTTGTGGCGTTGGTGGTGGTGTCAGTTGTGGTGGTGGTAGCAGAGGCGGTGGTTGCCACGGTGGTGGCGGCGGTGGTGGCGGTGCTGTCAGTGGCGACGGTGTCGGTAGCGGTGGTGGCGATGGTGGCGGTGTCACTGGCAGCGGTGGCAGTGGTTGCAGCGGTGGTGGCAGCGGTGGCGGTGGTGGCGGTGGTGGCGGTGGCATCGTTGATAGCAGTGTTGGTGATGGTAGCAATCCTGACGAGGCACTGCTCCTCCTCCAGGTACTTCTCCTCCTTCTCCTCCTCCTCCTCCTCCAGACAATTCTCCTCGCGATGCTTCATTTCCCGAAGACGCTTCTCATCCGTGAAGGACTTCACTTTCACGAGGCTCTTCTTGAGGAGATAGTCTCTGAAGCGCTTCTCCTCTGTGCGGCACTTGACACTGGCAAAGATGTGCTCCTCTACCATGAGGCATTTCTCCGTCGCAAGGTCCTTCTCCTCCTGGAGATGCTTCACCATGCTAAAGGCCTTCAACTCCCCAATTTTTCTCTGTTCAAGCAAAAATAATCACAGGAATATTCAGACATGCACATGCAGTAAAAATTAATACCCACAGGCACGCAAACATAGATGTGCACATAAACCCAAACACAAATGCATACTCACACATCGATGTACAGATGCAGACATCCACCTTGTACGTGTAGCCCTAACCCCTAAATATCCCAACACCTACAGAATCAAAATATATGTTACATCCTCATATATCCTCACAAATCCCATCCATGCACTTAAGGCTGTGGTCGACTGCGAAGATTTCATAGAAATTGTTGTCAACTGGAATGGCATCTTCCAATCAACTAACAGACATAATTAATGTGACTGATTTTATATAATTCTGTCTTCATTGGTAATAAATGACCACTTGAAGTGCTTGCTTGAGTGGGATGGTGGAGAGATTGGGTGATGGTGTCGGGAGATGGTGTTGTTATATGGAGAGGTGAAGTAGTGTAATGTTCTAGAGCAGACATAGGCCGTATACGGCCCGTTGGGCTTTTTAATCCGGCCCGCCGAACTTGTCCAAATATTATTATTAAATAAAATTTTACCTTCCTCCTGTAATGCCCCAATTTCCCCAATAGTTAGCGCACTTTGACCGGGAGTGTGGTGTGCAGTAGAACATCTGGTCACGACCATAATTCGTTCCATAACTTTGGTCGCAACCGGTTTGGTCGTGACTCGAACCTAATTTCCCCATTGGATTGTATGTAAATACGATTAATCCAATCCAGGCTCCTACGAACTGTATATAAATATTGTTTTTTTAAGATTATTAAGCACAAAAATAGTTAATTATGCCGTAGAATTCAGTGTAATAGTATACTAAATGTAAAAACATTGAATAACATTGAGAAAACCTTGAACAACAGAGAAAACTAACATTGCCGCATCAAGGTTTAGAATCGTTCAACAAGATGATTGTTTCGTCTGCTACATCAGTCGGTCGATTCTGAGAGAGAGAGAGAGAATATTCGTATGAGCAATTCATGTTTCTATTGAAAGTAAGTTAACAGTAATATTTGGGTACAGTATTGTTTTTGAAAGCATTCGCCGTAATATCGTATGAACGTTTACTTCACCGCATCATCGTATGAATGATACGAGAAGAGATTAACGGGTTCTTATGTTAGCGATTTACGTACTCGGCGCTTTCGCTCTCTAAATTACGGCTTGAATGAGGGGGGAGGGGTATGACTACACTCACAAAATTAATATCTTACTAGGAATTTTATATAACAAAAGTTATATACATAACTGTGACGCTTTGTGTAATTCAATAAAACAAACAAAACTTAACTCCGAGTTCTCTCCGAATTTGACGAGTCCGTTCTAGACCCCACAGTTTTTTTTAAAGAGTTTTAAGCACAGAACACATAATTAAAGTTTGAAAAATCATTAATTATACAAACTTTTCAATAATTTCTTTCTTCATTTCGATTTTAATTTTCTTTAAAAACTTCTTCTCACCAACATTACCACTCATTACCACTTTCTCCGAAGGCAAGTTTGTAAAAGAATACATGGTACAGACAGCAGACATCTTGTGTCCGGAGATCAAAAGCAGATTTGAAAAAGTCAGTTCATCACGCAGGACTGTGACTCGCCGTGTGGAACTGATTGATAAAAATATAGCCAGTCAATTAAACAAAAAGTCTGATTCCTTTGAATTAAATTCACTAGCACTGGATGAAAGTACGGACGTAACAGACACTGCTCAGCTCCTCATTTTTATCGGAGGCATTGACGACAGTTTTGCGATAACAGAGGAGTTTTTGACCATGGAGTCCCTGAAAGGAACAACGCGGGGAGAGGACTTGTATAACCAGGTGTCTGCTGTCATCGAAATAATGACGCTACCTTGGAGTAAACTTGTCAATGTCACAACGGATGGATCGCCAAATTTAACTGGAAAAAATGTTGGGCTGCTGAAAAGAATCCAGGATAAAGTAAAAGAAGAAAACCCTGTCCAGGATCTTATTTTTTTTCACTGCATCATCCATCAGGAATCCCTGTGTAAGTCTGTATTTCAGCTTATTCATGTCGTGAATCCAGTCGTGAAACTTGTGAACTTTATACGAGCAAGGGGACTTCAGCACCGTCAGTGTATTACGTTCCTGGAGGAAACTGATGCGAATCATCAGGACTTGCTGTACCACTCTCGTGTCTGCTGGTTAAGTTTGGGGAAAGAGTTACAACGAGTGTGGGAGCTGAAAGAGGACATCATCGCATTTTGGGAGTTGATGGGGAAATTTGACGAATTCCCTGAGCTAAGCGACAAGAACTGGCTTAGTGACTTTGCGTTTGCTGTGGACATATTTTCATACATGAATGAGCTGAATGTGAAACTGCAGGGGAAAAATCAGTTTGTTCACGACATGTACAAACATATGAAAGCCTTCAAATCCAAGCTCACTTTGTTCTCCGGACAAATTGCGAACAAATCTTTTGCTCATTTCCCCACACTTGCCATGCAGGAAGAGGCACCGCGAAACGCAAGAAAATACAGCAAATTACTTGAGGACCTGCACGGAGAATTCTGCCGTAGGTTCTCTGATTTCGAAAACATTGAACAGTCACTTCAGCTGGTGTCCTGTCCCCTGTCACAAGACCCTGAAACAGTACCACAGGAGTGGCAGTTGGAACTGATAGATCTTCAGTTTGACTCTGTCCTAAAGGAGAAGTTAAACTGAATGACTTTTATGATTCACTTAACAGAGCCACGTTTCCAAACCTCCGGAGGACTGCACAGAAGATACTGACTTTGTTTGGCTCGACTTATGTGTGTGAGCAGACAATCAGCGTCATGAACGCCAACAAAGCCCATCACAGATCAAAGTTAACGGATCAGCACCTCAGATCTATCCTGAGAATTGCCACAACCAAAATAACTCCAGACTTGGATGCACTGGCAAAAATGGGAGATCAACAACACTGTTCCCACTGATACTGAAAGTGATGATGTGTTGCTGCAGCGAGGTTGGAGCCAAATCTCCGAGACACAGCCTGCGTGGCTGCTCTAACCTGTTAATGTAGATAATAAAGAAGTTCAAGTGAGGTAATTGGTTTGGGCGCAGGCCTCAGATGTTTTCATGATGTTTGATCAGTCACGTTATGACATGTTTTTGAATTGTTCATGTTCGTGCAATTTATTAAATTACCTAGCAAATAAATGCTTTGCTACCTGTTAAAGGCCAAATCCTTTCATGTAATGAAATTTACATGTCATTTATATTAGTTCACACAAACACTCCATCCATCTGTTCCTGGCCCGGCCCCTCTGTCAAATTTTAGAACCCATTGTGGCCCGCGAGTCAAAAAGTTTGCCCACCCCTGTTCTAGAGAGATGGTGTCTTGTGAAGGTATAGAGACATGATGAGGCTCTATGATGGTGTATTTAATTGGTGGTGGTGTGGTGTGATGAGAAGGGTGATGTGGAGAGATGGTGTAGTGATATTTTGGTGTGATGGTGTGGTGACACGGTGTGCTAGTTTTGGAGAGAATGTTGTGTGTTTGACCCCCACTGACCCCATACACACCTTTGGGGAGCGAAGCTTGTAACTTTGGCCTGGAAAAGGGTCCACTTTGTCCATAATGTCCCCCCACGAGATCGACTGGCACGACGACTCCCGGCTTATAAAGAACATAAAATTAATTCAAAGGACGAGTAATTAATTAGAGAACGAAGGACATGGAGTTTCACGGAACTAATTTTAAGATCCATGTAATTACCTCTTACCAAACAACAAGACCTGCTATTGAGAAATATTCATTACATGGCAGTAAAACTTTACAAGTCATGTTTGTGTGGGCATGTTGAGACGATCAATTCCATAAGCATGAGACCCCAGTTTAAACAAAGATGGCTGAAACTCAGATCTAAACCCATTGTCTCTGCCACACTCGATCATTACGTATTCCCATCACCATCAAGCCATGTCTACTAAAAGTAATTGATCAAGAGGCCTCCTTCTCTGCATATATGCCATGTGATGTAGGTATCTGGGACTTACCTTCGTAGTCATCCAAGATGTCTGCCCACTTAATTTGGCTGTCCATGTTGTTGGGAAGGAGTAAATTCTGTTTGAAGTTGGATGGTCTGGGGAGGTTGGAACAACGCTCAGATTTAGCAACAAATTAAATCACTCATCCTCTCAATTATTAGATATTTGACCACGCACTGTACCAATTCAATCACTTCCGTGCCTGTTGCTTTCAAGCCCACTCCCTCACTTGTTTGCCTACTCATGGGTGCGTCCGATCACTCACTCATTCACCAGCACCAACAAGTTTTTTCCAACTGCCTATTGCATTAAACATAATCGCCAGACTTAACAATGATATTTTACCTCTAATCGAAACATGCATGTCGATGTATAGCCCATTTGTATTAATCGACTGCTTGCTAAAGGCCCCCCTATTCCCTGGAGGTCATTGGGGTTATATGACCATACTTTAATTATTTGTTATAACTCGAGCATGACGTCGTCGGTCACGTGATGTCAGAGACACTACCCATTTGGCTGTGCCATCACAGATTGGAGACAGCTATGGCAGCAGCTGGGGTCTGAACTTAAAGGCAAACTCCTCCCCAATGTTGAATAACATTCAATACATGTAATGTAGGGCACAATTGTGCCAGCAATCGAAACACAAGAATTGTAGACATTTTATTAATAATCTATGAGATTTAAACAGGTTAGTTACGAATGTTTTAAATGCTGACTCGTTTGTGTCTAAACAATAATAGTAATAGCAACATATCAGGGCATGCCCAGTAACGTATATAACAGTCTTAATTTTATTGCAGAAAATAAAAATATCAACCAAAAAAAATAATGAAGCTTTAGTTTGTGGTCAAAATGTAAAATAAAAATAAACAGTCATCGTCAACAGGGACACTCACCTCGTTGAGGATTGGCTCTCCAAAGGGTTTTGCTGCTGATCCCTCGTGCGCATTCCTCTCCACTGTCGGCGTCACTACCGTGAGGCTCCGCCCCCACGCGCCTGACTGTCGCACCACGTGGTGCAGTGCAGGTGGTGCGAGTGGATGGTGATGACGATGTGTGATGATGTTTGATGATGGTGATGATGATAAGTATGGGTGGTGATGATGATGGTTGGTGGTCAGAACCGGCCCTAGACCTTTGGGGGCCCTTAGCAAAATTTGGTTGGAGGCCCCTCTCTGATGTATGATTTTTTTTTACCCACTCGCTAGCAGTGACTCTAGCGGGCCCTCTGCTGGCCACGGTGCCCTTTGCAATTGCAAGGGTCACTTAGTGGCTGGGCCGGCTCTGGTGGTGGTGATGGGTTGTGATAATGATGGGTGGTGATGATGGGTGGTGATTATGATGATGGGTGATGATGATGGTTAAATTTCAATTTAAAGCTTTCGTGACTGCAGGGATTCAGACTCACAGGAGACACCCTCAAACTCACAACAGACGCCCGTAGACTCATAGACTCACCCATAGACTCACAACCGACGCCCCTAGACTAACGTAGAGACCCATTGACTTGGAAAGGGACTAATATATTCACAGAGAGTCATAGACTTATGTGGAGACGGGTAGATTCACACCGATTGAAAACGAATTTTCCAGTGCTCCAGTTTCCTCATTAATTATCTGACAACACTCTTCATGTGTAGAGGACAGTGGAGCTTTGACAAAGGTGCCGGCTCCCAACCGCCATCTTGTGTATGGAAGGTGCCCAACCGCTATCTTTTGTAGGGAAGGTGCCCAACCGCCATGTTGTGTGGGGAAGGCGCCCAACCGCCATCTTATGTAGGGAAGGTGCCCAACTGCCATCTTGTGTGGAGAAAGTGGTCAACTGCCATCTTGAGTGGGGAAGTCACCCAACCGCCATCTTGTGTGGGGAAGGTTCACCCACCACCCACCACCACCACCCACCACCACCACAAACCACCACCAACCACTACCGCCTACCACCGCCCACCACCAACCACAACCAACTACCACCTCCACCAACCACAACCACCACCAACCACAACCAACCACCACCACCTTCCATCATTATCACAACCGATCATAATCATCACCCATCATCATTACCACCCATAATGAGCATCAACCCACATCATCAACAACCATCATTATCATCTCCACCAACCACCCAACATCACCGTCACACATCACCACCCATCATCACCATCACCCATCACCACCACCCATCAATCACCAACCATCACCATTAGCAATTTTTATAATCAACACCCATCATCACCACCACCCATCACCACCAACACCCACCATCACCTATCATCAGCACCACCACCCACGTATAATCACTACCACCCATCATAATCACCACCCCCTATCACCACCCATCATAATCACCACCCATCATCAACCACCAATCAACACCACGACCCATCATCATCACCACCCATCATAATTATCACCACCCATCGTCATCACCACCCATCATCATCGTCCTCAACACCCATCATCAGCACCGCCAATCATCAGCATAAACACTCATCACTATCATCACCAACCATCATAACCATCCATCACAATCATCAACCATCGTCACCAATCATAACCAACACCACCTCCACCCACCCATCATAAGCAACACCCATTATAACCACCACCCATCATCATCACCACCCATCACCACTACCAATTTTCATAATCACCACCCATCATCACAACCACCCATCACCACCAATCATCACCACCACCCATCATCACTACCAATTTTTATAATCACCACCCATCAAAATCACCACCTATTATCATTAACACCACCATCCATTATCAATTAACATGATCATCACCACCCATCATAAATTAACAAACACACACAGCTACAATAATACATACGTAACCTGACAAACAGACAAACACAAATAAAAAATATCTTTAAAGATTTAACAATAAAAAGCCCATATTACCCCTGCCAGGATAGGTGCACACAGACAAATCCATAACACAATAATTCACACCTAACTCAAATTCACACTTAGTACTACCACCTCAGTCACTTAAACATAACGAAAACGAAGCCTGAGGCCTAGGTGTATGCCAGGCCTGACGGCCAGGCCTCGCTTCAGTCTTCGCCGCAAGAACGGCGACATCAAAAACAGCACAAAGCGTGGAGGGCAAATGTTGAATTTTGAACCAAGGCTCCTGGATGTGTCCACTCACGTGCACCACCCACACTGCACCACGTGGTGCGGCAGCCGGACGCGTGGGGACGGAGCCTCGCGATAGTGACGTCACCTTTGTTACGTCATAGCCACGCCTCCACCCACAGTGGAGAGGAATGCGCACGAGGGATCAGCAGCAGAAGCATTTGGAGAGCGAATCCTCAACGAGGTGAGCGTCCCTGTTGACGATAAGTGTTGTTCATTTTTATTTTACATTTTGACCATAAACTAAAGCTTAATTTTTTTATATGTTGGTATTTTCATTTTCTGCAATCAAATTAGGACTTAATTCTAAATTTGAAGTTTTCGTGACTGCAATGATTCATACTCTTTGGCTTTTTCGGTAAAGTCACGTAGGTAATAAAGAAATAAATGAAATTTTTTTTTTTACCTACGTGACTTTACCGAAAAAACCAAAGAGTACAAATTAGGACTGTTAGATAGGTTATTTGGCATGCACTGATATATTGCTGTTACTGTCAATTTTTAGACCCCAACCTAGCAGGCATTTAAAAAACTGAATAACTAACTTGTATAAATATCATAGAATATGAATAACTTGTCTACAATTATTGTGTTCTCATTTCTGGTAAAATTGTGCCCTACATTACATGTATTGAATGTTATTCAAGTTCAGACCCTAGCTGCTGCCACAGCTGTCTCCAATCTGTGATGGCACAGCCACATGGGTGGTGTCTCTGACAAATAATTTGAGTATGGTCATATGACCCTAATGACCTACAAGGCATCTGTACATAGATGTGTGAGTAAGCATTTGTGTTTGGGTTTATGTGTACATCTATGTTTGCGTGCCTGTGGGTATGAATTTTTGCTTGCATGTGCATGTCTGAATATTCCTGTGGTTATCTTTGCTTGAACAGAGGATAATTGGGGAGTTGAAGGAATTCAGCGGGGTGAAGCGTCTCAAGGAGGAGAACGACCTTGCGATGGAGAAACGCCTCATGGCAGAGGAGCACCTCTTTGAGGTGCAATGCCTTGCCAGGGTGAAGTGCCGCACAGAGGAGAAGTGTTTCAGAGACTATATCCTCAAGAAACGCCTCATTAATGTGAAGTGCTTCACGGATGAGAAGCGTCTTCGCGAGATGAATCGTCTCAAGGAGTAGCATTTGGAGGAGGAGGAGAAGCACCTTGAGGAGGAGCAGTGCCTCGTCAGGACTGCCACCATCCCCACCACCGCCACCAATGCTGCCACCACTGCCGCCACCGCCACCACTGCCAGTGACACCATCGCCACCACCACCGCCACCGCCACCACCGCCGCCACCGCCGCCAGTGACACCACCACCACCGCCGCCACCACCATCACCACGACCACCACCGCCACCACCGCCACCACCGCCACCATCACCGCCACCACCACGGCAACCACCACCACCACCACCACCACCGCTGTCACCTCCGCCACCTCCGCCACCACTGCTGCCACCGACTCCACCTACACCACTGACACCACCAATATAACCGCCACCCCTGCTGCTACCGACACCACCTTCGCCACCGCCACCATTACCACCGACACCCTTGCTTTTACCGCCACCACCGCCACCACCGCGGCAACCACTACTTCTGCAGCCACCACCGCAACTGACACCACCGCGACCACCACCGCTGCCAATGACACCACCGCCACCATCACCGCCACCACCGCCACCACAGCTATCACCTCCACCACCTCCGTTTCCAAAACTGCCACCGCCACCACCTCCGAGGAGGTTGACGAGGATGAGGAGGAGAGAACGGAGAAAACAGAGAAGGGGGATAAGATGGTGGTGGTGGAGGATGAAGAAGAGATGGAGGAGGACGAGTTAAAAGAGGACGAGATGGAGGAGGTGCAGGTGGTGGAGGTGGTGATGCAGGGAAAGAAGGGGAAGTGAGGGGGCCTCGCTCGCGTGGCGAGAGCGATCACCTCACTCCTCCGCCGCGTGTTGCTTTGTGGTGGCATGTCCACCACTCAGTAGGGGTGATGGTGGTGTTCGTGGATTGGTACCAACCATGACCACTATCACCATACTACCCACCCACCTCGTGATACATGCCACACACAAACCCACCCACCCACTCCGTGATACATGCCAAACACAAACGACATGGTTCCCCAGAGAGACGTTGCCACTGGGACCACAGCTGTGGAAGGAAGCTGAGCAGCAGATGCCAGGACTACAGTGGAGAATGACTGCTACCAAGACAGCGCACACACCACACACACCACACACAAGCGGGACGAGCTCAAAAGCATAGCCGGCCCCACTCTGGGCCCCTTCCATGCTGGTTTTCATCCAAGCAGTCTTCATGGGATGACCTTGCCATGGTTTCTAGGACATGGAAGGGGCAGCTGACCCAGGGTGAGAGAGCTGGAGGGGTCTGGTACGGACAATAGACGAAACCTGCCACCTGGCAAGCCCCAGGGACACCCTGTAAAGAATTAGGTTAAATGCCATTGTTGTTGTTGGTAACATAAACTCTGAAATAAACCCATGATGACACGAAATATCGTTGAATTGCTTGCAAGTGCGGGCTGGGTTGATTCAATGTGCCTTGGCTCGGGTGTGCGGTTTTCCAGCTGTGTGTGTGGTGGTACAAAGACAAATATAAGAGAGACGTTTTGGGAAATGGTCCTTCTTCAGAGCACATACAAATGTTGGAGGGAAAAGATATTCAGGTCATTTGCCTCCTTCACAACACTGCCACTCTACTCCACTGCCCCACTTATCCACTGCCCCTCTGCTCAATTGATCCATTGCAGCTCTGCCCCTTTGCTCCACTGCCCCACTGCGCTACTATCCATCTGGCCCACTGCTCTTTTGCTCTGCTGTCCCACTGCCCCACTGCCCCTCTGCTCCATTGCCCCACTGCTCCACTGCTCCTCAGCTCAAATGCTCTACTGCCCTTCTGCTCCACTGCACCTCTGCCCCTCTACCCCTCTACCTCTCTGCCCCAATGCCGATCTGTTCCCCTTATGCCACAGCTGTTGAAACAATGTTTGCGTTTCTTAAACCCCCCTTCCTTTTTCTACCAAATAGTAGAAATGGGTACGCCACAATCGAGCAGCAAGGTGCGTGTGGTCTGTTAAAGTGTGAGTACTCCGTCCTTTTCTAAAACATCTGCCCAGTGTGGAAGAGTAGACCAAAACATCGTGTAAAGGGGCTCTCTACAACTCGATCTTATAGAAATTATGCCTGCCACCAGAGGTATGAGAAAGCAATTGCGCCATTGTACCACCACTCCACAATAAAAAAAAATTTGGCAGAGTATTTAAAGAATGCTGCTGCTCACGATACACGTTGCTACTTATGTATTCAATCACCACCAATCACCATCATTCACCAATCACCATCATTCACCAATCATCACCAATCACCACCAATCACCAATCACCACCAATCACCACCAATCACCACCAATCACCAGCAATCTCCAATTACTACGAATCATTGGTCACCACCATTCACCACCAATCACCACCCCCAACCATTGTCACCCATTATCGACATCCATCATCACCACCACCCATCCATCTAAAGCATCATAACCACCAACCATCAACCATGATCATCACCATGACCAATCATCACCACCACCCATTATCACGAACCATCATCATCATCGCCACCAACCACCCAACATCACCACCACCCATCGTTATCATCACCACCAATAATCATTAACACCCATCATCAGCACCAACACCCATCATCATCAAAAACCATCATCATCAATACCCATCATCATCAACAACCATCATCATCTTCTTGGTTCTTTCGGTAAAGTCACGTAGTAAGGATATAATAATATAATAAAGATAAAACATAATAAAATAAAATTCTCACGACGTTTCGGCCACAACACAAGCAGCCGTCCTCATGTGAAGACAGAGCTGTCTGAAAGACAGCGCTCCAATGAACACTGCGAAGCTTGGCAGCGTATTTTAAGCTGGGTGGGAGGAGAAGAGCGCCTTGATAAAGGAATTTACATATCAACAGAATAATTTAGCATTGAATAAGCTGTGTTAATGTGAGATAATTAGCAGGATGTTAAAGTCAGAAATTAGCATGTAACTGCGAGATTAGCATGCTGTTAATATGATGAATTAGCGGATATGGCTATGTTAAAGTCAGAGTTTACATATCAACAGAGGCATTTAGTATATTGACGCTAAAGAACTGCAACCACCCACTATCATACAATACACCGATGTGAAATAACTAAATATAAACTACATCAATATAATCAATGCACTCAATATATTCTCCAATAAGCTGAGCTATTAACATTAAGTAACTGGGTATACAATACACTGTATAATGACTATCATATAGTGAACCGATAAAAAACTAAAATATAAACTACATCAATATCATCAAAATACTCAATTTAACCTCCAATAAGCTGAGCTACTAACAATAAGTCATTACACATTATACTTCAATTTCGCGAAAATTATTATAATATGCCTCCATCTAAATTATTTTCTTACATCACACGACTATACCCCGTATTATAAACTGTCATAAACAGACCCCAACGTTGAATTATACACTGCGTTACTATAGACCAGGGGTGGGCAAACTTTTTCACTCGCGGGCCACAATGGGTTCTAAAAATTGACAGAGGGTGTTTGTGTGAACTAATAATATAAATGACATGTAAAAATCATTACATGAAGGGATTTTGCCTTTAACAGGTAGCAAAACATTTATTTGCAAGGCAATTAAACAAATTGCACGAACATGAACAATACAAAAACATGTCGTAACGTGACTGATCAAACATCATGAAAACATCTGAGGCCTGCGCCCAAACCAATTACCTCACTTGAACTTCTTTATTATCTACATTAACAGGTTAGAGCAGCCACGCAGGCTGTGTGATAGAGATTTAGCTCCAACCTCGCTGCAGCAACATCATCACTTTCAGTATCAGTGGGAACAGTGTTGTTGATCTCCCATTTTTGCCAGTGCATCCAAGTCTGGAGTTATTTTGGTTGTGGCAATTCTCAGGATAGATCTGAGGTGCTGATCCGTTAACTTTGATCTGTGACGGGCTTTGTTGGCGTTCATGACGCTGAATGTCTGCTCACACACATAAGTCGGGCCAAACAAATTCAGTATCTTCTGTGCAGTCCTCCGGAGGTTTGGAAACGTGGCTCTGTTAAGTGAAGCATAAAAGTCATTCAGTTTAACAGAGTTGAACTTATGGGAACCTCATTTGCCAGTAAAAATATGATAATTGGTTCTTTACCCTTCTATCTGGCAACAAAACTGACACCTTTTTACAAGGAGTCATGTTTGCATAGACCGCAATACCTGCAGTCATAATACAAACAAAAGAACATAACTCTGATAATCTGCACTGTCCTTAAAGTTGATTGGTCCACACCCGAGACAGCTTTCCTTCGAGCCTAGTCTCATATGGGTTGGACCAGATGACGCCAAAAGGCGCACAACTCAAGGACAATGCACCATCAGAGTATGAGAGCTCGGGGCAAGCATCTACACTATGGGAACCAATTATCATATTTTTACTGGCAAATGAGGTTCCCATAGTGTAGATGCTTGCCCCGAGCTCTCATACTCTGATGGTGCATTGTCCTTGAGTTGTGCGCCTTTTGGCGTCATCTGGTCCAACCCATATGAGACTAGGCTCGAAGGAAAGCTGTCTCGGGTGTGGACCAATCAACTTTAAGGACAGTGCAGATTATCAGAGTTATGTTCTTTTGTTTGTATTATGACTGCAGGTATTGCGGTCTATGCAAACATGACTCCTTGTAAAAAGGTGTCAGTTTTGTTGCCAGATAGAAGGGTAAAGAACCAATTATCAGAGTTGAACTTCTCCTTTAGGACGGAGTCAGACTGAAGATCTATCAGTTCCAACTGCAGCTCCTGTGGTGCTGTTTCAGGGTCTTGTGACAGGGGACAGGACACCAGCTGAAGTGACTGTTCAATGTTTTCGAAATCAGAGAACCTACGGCAGAATTCTCCGTGCAGGTCCTCAAGTGATTTGCTGTATTTTTGTGCGTTTCGCAAGTGAGTTGCTGATCCGCATCAATTTCCTCCAGGAACGTAATAAACTGACGGTGCTGAAGTCCCCTTGCTCGACTGGATTCACGACATGATTAGGCTGCAATACAGACTTACACAGGGATTCCTGATGGATGATGCAGTGAAGGAAAATAAGATCCTGGACAGGGTTTTCCTCTTTCACTTTATCCTGGATTATTTTCAGCAGCCCAACATTTTTTCCAGTTAAATTTGGCGATCCATCCGTTGTGACATTGACAAGTTTACTCCAAGTTAGCGTCATTCTTTCGATGACAGCAGGTACCTGGTTATACAAGTCCTCTCCCCGCGTTGTTCCTTTCAGGGACTCCATGGTCAAAAACTCCTCTGTTATCGCAAAACTGTCGTCAATGCCTCGGATAAAAATGAGGAGCTGAGCAGTGTCTTTTACGTCCGTACTTTCATCCAGTGCGAGTGAATATAATTAAAAGGAATCAGACTTTTTGTTTAATTGACTGGCTATGTTTTTTTATCAATCAGTTCCACACGGCGAGTCACAGTCCTGCGTGATGAACTGACTTTTTCAAATTTGCTTTTGATCTCCGGACACAAGATGTCTGCTGTCTGTACCATGTATTATTTTACAAACTTGCCTTCGGAGAAAGTGGTAATGAGTGGTAATGTTGGTGAGAAGAAGTTTTTAAAGAAAATTTAAATCGAAGTGAAGAAGGAAATTATTGAAAAGTTTGTATTATTAATGATTTTTCAAACTTTAATTATGTTTTCTGTGCTTAAAACTCTTTAAAAAAAAACTGTGGGGTCTAGAATGGACTCGTGAAATTCAGAGATAACTCAGAGTTAAGTTTTGTTTGTTTTGTTGAATTACACAAAGCGTAACAGTTATGTATATAACTTTTGTTATATAAAATTCCCAATAAAATGTGATGTAGTCATACCCCTCCCCCTCATTCAAGCCGTAATTTAGAGAGCGAAAGCGCCGAGTACGTAAATCGCTAACATAAGAACCCGTTAATCTCTTCTCGCATCATTCATACGATGATGCGGTGAAGTAAACGTTCATACGATATTACAGTTAATGCTTCCAAAAACAATACTGTACCCAAATATTACTGTTAACTTACTTTCAAAAGAAACATGATTTGCGCATACGAATATTCTCTCTCTCTCCCGGTCAAAGTGCGCCATCTATTGGGGAAATCTGGACATTACAGGAGAAAGGTAAAATTTTATTTAATAATAATATTTGGACAATTCCTGCAGTCACGAAAGCTCCAAATTAAGATTGAATATTTGGACAAGTTCGGCGGGCCGGATTAAAAAGCTATAGACTATAATATTACACTATGTATTATTCTACCAACCCTACTGTATACCACACTGCTGTATATTCACTATGCAATTACGATACCATATATTACCTCATGAATTATATTAAACATTACACGGTTATACTATTTATTATTATACAATCTGCTATAAACCATACCATTGACCGTCGCGTGAAAGGTACTAAGAGGCAATGCCAGCGAATGGATTGCAGTCTGAAAGTCACCGTAAAACAAAATCAATCAAGACCCGAAATGGTTTATTACGTCCTTCCAATGATTGCTGAGCCATAATCCATCTTCTCGGTTGAAATTGTCTCTGTGTTTGTATATGTGGATTGCCTCGTGAACGAATCTCTCATGGTAGCCGGATGGCTTGCAGAGAACCTCTGTCTTGGAGAAGTCAATGTCATGTGAGCCCACTGAATTGTAACAGTGATCTGCCACGGCTGAGGTGTTCGTCCTACCGTGTTTCAGGTCTGCTTTATGTTCACGGATTCGGTCCGAGACATGTCGTTTGGTTTCCCCAATGTAACTGCTACCACAGAGGAAACTTAGGTTGTAGACGCCCGGGTACTGTATGTCTGGAACCACATCTTTTACAGATGGGACCAGATCACGGATTTTATGTAATGTGTTGAATCGGACCTGGATCTTGTGTTTATTCAAGATTTTGGAGATCTTTTTTTGTGACCCCCCCAATGTAGGGTAAGGTGATGGTTTTGAATGGCTCCTCAAGAGGATTCTTCTTCATGGTTGGAGTGATGGCTTTGCGGATTGTGTAGTTGGAGTAACCATTAGCCTTGAGAGATTGGTGTACGTGCTTGAGTTCACTGGCAATGTGTTCCTGGTCGGAGATGCATTGGGCTTTATGGTGTAAAGTCTTGATGAGGGAATTCTTCTAGGATGGATGGTGGTGGGAATCCGGTTTTAAGTAAGCATCCGTATGGGTAGCTTTCCTGTAGACAGAGTGGCTCATTGAACCATCAGTTCTCCTTTTAATTAGGACATCCAAAAAGGCTAGCTTGCCATCCTTTTCGACTTCCATGGTGAATCTGATGGCTGGATGTATGGAATTGATGTGGTCGAGGAATTGGTCTAGAGCCGGCCGGCCATGTGGCCAGATGACAAAAGTGTCGTCCACGTACCTCTTCCATAATGTCGGGCGTAAAGTGGCAGTCTGGATGGCGTTAGTCTCAAATTTCTCAATGAAAACTTTGGCTACAACCGGAGATAGGGGGAAGGCCATTGGGGTGTTGTATCTATTCCCCTTTTTCCAAAAAATAATATTAAGAATAATTAGGCCAAAAAAAATATATTTTTTTAATTAAATAATGAAAACAACCCGCTAACCCTCACATGCCACAACGTGGAAGGCCATTAAACGGCAAGATTTTGGAGCACAGAGAGGTCAGAGACTACCTAGAGATATCCAGATGGACGAAAGGTCGATGGCCTAACCTTCCCAAGACGTCTGGAGATGCACGGATAACGTGCAGAGCAGAGAAAAACAACTGTTGCAACTCGCGTTTTTTTAACGTTTTCCTTAACGAAAAGTAGAAACATAACAAAAAGAATCAACCAACGGTATAACACTGCAGCCTACAATAGGGGCTTTTTTTATTAGTAATCCCCTTATATTACTCGTACTCACCGCATATATTATTTTGTATTGTTTGTTTCTATCTACATGACCTTACCAAAAACGGAAGAATACGAATTGCAGCAGTCAAGAAAGCTTAAGTGGAAACTTAGTTACACTTAACCTCAGGAAATTAAAATATAACTCGAGTTAAACAGTGCAATCCCTGTATACAGATAGACAACAAACATCAATAAACTCTACGAAATACGTGGTAATAACCATGGTAAATCACAAACCGAATAATAATTATTAAATGTTAGAACAACGGTCATCCAGAAGAATAGGAAGTCAAAATAGGTCAACCACGCACAACTAAAAGAATATGTATCCCATAGAACAAAAATCTCCTCGGCCACCTTTGTCTTCCCACGATTCGGCACCAAAACAGGCCCGCAATAAATCCGTGGAGGGGTCTGGCCTCGGGATGACCCACTCAGAGGGAGTGGGGGGTCAGGGCGGTCGTGAGGAGGTGTCGGGAGGGTGTCTGTTTTTTTCGGTTTGTTGTTTCTCTCGCAAGAGATGCGCAGAGGGGAGGGTTCACGTTTTTGAGTTAACCACAAACGCGCAGAAGTCTGTGTGCAGTCTGGTTCGAGTCGCGCTCAGTCTTGCTCTCGGCTTGTGACACGGCATTACGAGGGAGACTCGCAAGGGAGTTGGGGTGGGTCGTGCCTCGAGGAGAGATGGAACGAGGAGGGGTCGTTAGAGTCACAGAAGTCGGAGTTCAGCCTGGGTCGAGGCTGGGTTTCAGCCGTGCTCCGGCTGGCGGTGCCGTGTGAGGGAGCAAACACCGATACCGATGGCCGGTGTCGCTTCTCGCAGAACGAAGTGGCGAGGTGTGGTTAAGTGCGAGTGAAGCTTGCGAAATTCCAGCTATCACTCTCGTGAAAGAGCCTCAGCAGAACAGCCTGAAGTGAGGGCGGGAGAGGCATCAGCGAGTGTCCGTGTGAAGCTGGCAGCGATCAAGGAGAGAGCACGGAGAAAAAGAGAGAGAGTGCACGAGCAGCACCAAGCCCGGGTGTCATCAAGCGCCAAGCAACCAAGTTTCCTCAAGGAGCGTCGTGCCGACGCCACTCATCTAGCAGTGGAGAGAGAGAGAGCGCACGAGGAGCACACCCGGGCGTCACCGAGTGTCGTGCCGACTCGTCATTCAGCAGCGGAAGAACGGCGCGCTATCCGACGACGGAATCATCGCGCGCTACGACGGCGAGTGCCGTGCCGACGTCGCTCATCTAGCAGTGGAGAGAGTGAGCAAAAGAGCAGAGACGCCCGAGCGAGGGAGCAGGGCGGGAAGCTGCTGCGGGTGGTATACCCCCTCCCCCACCCCCCGCAAGCTAACGACACAACTCCCGGCTCTAAAAAAATAATAATTAATTTTACAAGGAGACAACGCACACACAACACGCACACGAACAAGACTTTCAAAAAGTTATCTTTGTGTTTCGAAAAGGGGTGCAATTTCAAGTTGGTAGTTCAATATCAACTGATCGTGCAAAGCAGTTGCTGCCGTCGAGTTACATGAATAAGAAGTGTTTTAGTCATTCATTTTCGTTAATTGCATAATCTTGCTCATGAATCTATTGACGTATGCTTTCGCCTTTGCATATTAGAGTGTCATATGTTTGTTTAGAATTAAAATTGCTTAACAAAAGCGTTTCAGTGTTTCTTTCCAAGTCCATGCAAAACTCTTATTTATAAGAACTGTATCCTGCGTTGAGATATGAATTTGGAGACCTAACATAATATAAACACACTAAGATAATCAATAAATGTTTAATCAAGGATAAGCGTTTTATCCTGATTGCTACAACTCTGGATAACGAAGCTAAGCCTAGTTATAATAACTGCACACATTAACATAATTGCAAGCATTCGCATAAATTAATACGATAATCTCCGCGATTATCATAATTTATGCATATATTTATATACATTGGCATAATGTATGCACATTGCGCATTTCTTTTACTTTCATTATTTTTTATTATTTTTATCAAAATATCATAATCCGACATATACAACAGGGGTGCCCTCAGTTTGTTTGTAGAAAGTTCCTTTCCAGGTGAAGTATGTATTGGTTAAGCAGTGTCTCACCAGGGAGGGTACCTCAGTATTCAGTCCTTGATGAACCAAGTCTTCAATGGGGACAGGGAAATACCCTTGATTGTCGATACCAGGTCAGTAAAGTTTAGTACCACAGAGGTGGGTTTTCCAGTGAAAGGCCGCAGGATTTCAGACAAAAAACGAGCCAGTTTGTAGGTGGGGGAGTTGATAGTAGAGACAATAGGATGAAAGGGTGTATCTTCTTTATGTATCTTTGGCAAGCCATATAATCTTGGTGGCCTGGCCGAAGAAGGTTTCAACGAGAACTGTTTGGTTTGATCAATTAATGTGGTTGAATCAGAAATGATTTTGTTGGTTTTAATGACGAGGCTGTTGGTGGGGTCTATTTTTATTTTTGTATAGCTGCCATCGTTGAGTATTTCTTGAATTTTGTTGTAGTATTCTATTTTGTCCATGATGACAGTGGCATTGCCCTTGTCGGCTAATAGGATGACAATGTCATCCCTCTTTTTTAATTGAGATAATTCGAAACGCTCATCTTTTCTGATGTTGCTAGCTGGCATCTTAGCGTTTTTGAGGGTTGCAGCGATTTCAGATCTTGCTACGTCTGCAGCGATGTGACCCAGGCCCTTGAGAGCCACATCTACTCGGGCAATGATATCATTACCTGGTATGTGTCTAGGTGTGACTGCAAAGTTTAGCTCTTTAGCTAAAACGAATTTCAGATCATCAGAAACAGAACTGTTACTGCGATTAATTACGACTTTGTTAACGTCTAGCTTTTCGGTGTGTGGGTCCGGTCTCTTGTTGGAGAGGAGGTTGAATTTTGATAATTTAATGTTGGGTTTGTCTATGGCAGTGTATAGTACGGGGTATATCCGTGTGATGTAAGAAAAAAGTTTAGCTGGAGGCATATTATACTTTTTGCGACATAGAAGTGTAATGTATGACTTACTGTTAGTAGCTCAGCTTATTGGAGAGTATATTGAGTATATTGATGATATTGATGTAGTTTATATTTTAGTTTTTTACGTGGTGGTTTGGCTGCTGCAGCTTCTTACTATTAAAATTTCCCTCCCTTTATTACTGCTAATCTTACTTCCTCCCTTTATTACTGCTAATCATACATAATACACGAGCATAATATGACTTTGAGACCCCCCCCCCCACCACCTACACATTCCACAAGTAGTGACTAATCCCATATCTGCATTTTCCATAAATATGCTAAATTCCTCTGATAATCAAATTCCTTTGTCAAGGCGCTCTCCTCTAACCAAGCTTAAATATACGCTGCCAAGCTTGGTGGTGTTCATTCGGACGCTGTCTTTCCGACAGCCATGTTCTTCACCGGCTGCTTCAAGGGAGATGAAGGTCACCAAGGCAACCAGCGATACAGCAATGTTCCCAGTGCCAGACTAGAAATTGTCCTCTCCAAGGGATGTTCAACCAACACAATTTATTGATTACAAGCTTCAAACCTGCAGCACAACAAGTCACCTCCAATGGTTATCAGGTTGTAATCAGTGCATCCAAGGTCCCAAGCTGAAAGCACGCACAGAGGTTCAATGCCTCAACTTGTGGTGAGGTTGCTGTTCTCATGGTGGGTGAGGAACATGGTAAGAGAGACATTGTGCTTCGATACCAAGACAACACTATCACACGAATTCCTGAGACAAACAGAGCATATTATGCCCTACAATACCCCATTATACTGTGGCAAGGCCAAGATGGGTACGACGTCCGGATTCCTCAATTTATCAAGGCTACAGGACAAAGCCATCCTCACAAAACTGTCTCCTCTAAGGACTTCTATTCATTCATGCTCATGCACAGAGGAGGACACCACAAATTAAGGTGCTCCAACCTCTTTCGCCAATATGTTGTCGATGAGTATGCCAAAATTGAGAGTGAGCACCTTCTTGACATTCAACTGAATCAAAAACGCCTGCGTGTAGAACAGTATGTTCATCCCAGGGACGCTATTAATGCTGACGGAGATGCAAATGCCTTCATTCTTCACAGGTGGACCAAGATACATGTAAGAGAAGACTCAAGATGCCATGATGTATATCAGGCAATATGGCAGGCCTGATCGGTTTATCACTTTCACTTGCAATCCTAAATGGAAGGAGATCCAGATTGAGCTGTATCCAAACCAAAAGCCAACAGAGAGACACGACATCATTGCAAGGGTCTTTAAACTCAAAGTTAATTAACTCATGAGGCTTATTACGACAAAGAAAGTCGGCGTCTTTGGGAAGACAAGATGTAACTTGCACGCCAATGAGTGGCAAAAACGTGGTCTTCCTCATGCTCACATTTTGCTATGGATGAGGTAAAAAATACATGCAAGTGACATTGATACATTTATCAATGTTAAGCTACCTGACCCCCATCAAGACCCTGCCCTATTTGTTTTGGTTTGCAAGCAAATGGTCCATGGCCCCTGTGGGAAGTTCAATCTAAATTCGCCATGTATGCAAGACTGAAATTGTACCAAGAGGTATCCAATAAACTTCTTGAAAGACACTCAGGCAGCGCATGATGGCTATCCTCTATATCGTCACAGAAATACTGAAGATGGTGGATTTGAAACAACGCTCAGACCTGGCACAATCAGTGCATCGTTCCATACTGCCCTCTTCTGTGCAAGATCTTTGAGGCCCACATTAATGTGGAATTCTGCGATTCTGTGAAAGCCATCAAATATGTTTGCAAATACATAAACAAAGGCTCTGAGATGGCTGTGTTTGCCTTGCAAAAAGAGGGCCAAAGTGTGGATGAGGTTCAACTTTTATCAATGGAAGATATCAGCAGCAATGAGGCCATTTGTAGAATTATTGGCTTCCCCATCCATGAGCGTTCCCCCACAGTAGTCCATTTGGCAGTTCACCTCGAAAATGGTCAATGCATCTACTTCACCGAAGGAAATAGCCAACAACAGGCCCTGGCTCCACAAGATACTACCCTGATGGCGTTCTTTGTTTCGTGCCAAAGTGACCCATTTACTGCAAAACTGCTCTATCATTAAGTTCCCTCGGGTGGTGGAGGGTTACGACACATTTATAAATAACGCGGTCTAACTAAAAACCTTTATTATGAATATACATGGACTACTAAAAAATAATGGAAGTGACGTGCTGGTTACGGTGAATCTGATGCCTTAGGAAGAGTCTACACAGTTCATCCCAACAACCAGGAGTGCTACTTTTGCGAATGCTTCTCCATGTTGTCAAAGGGCCCAAATGTGTCCAAGACCTCAAAACAGTGGAAGGAGTTATGTCAAACATACAGGGAAGCTTGCAATCTTCGTGGAATTCTTGAGGATTATCTGCATCTTGATGAACCTATGACAGAAGCTTCTGTTAATCAGTCCCCATCTCAACTGAGATTGCTCTTCTGCATAATTCTTCAAGTTTGCAGCTCAACCTCGATGTCACCTTTTCTGATGTCATCTTTAACCAGGCCCTCATCCTCCTTGAGGGCAAACTTGACTCCATTGGTGGAAAAGACCTCACGTCTATCGGATTACCAACACCCTCCAGGGACAACCTGCATGCCCTTGCTCAAGAGATCGTACGTGAAATATCCTATTATGGTTTAGAGCTTCTTAAATGTATTGAGGAAAATGAACCAAAGCTGATGGATGCACAAAGAGAAGCCTACACGAAAATATTGGAAAACATTGAGTCTAAAAATGGAGGCATATTTTTTCTTGATGCACCTGGTGGTACTGGGAAGACCTTTGGAAGACCTTTGTTTTCAACCTGCTCCTGGCTAAGGTTCGCCAGAGGGAGAAAATTGCTCTAGCTGTGACATCATCGGAGATTGATGCAACTCTGCTCACTGGTGGAAGGACTGCGCATTCCACATTCAAGCTTCCATTGGATCTATCCCGCCAAGATAACCCTGTTTGCAATATTTGAAAGGGGACTGTCCTTGCACAAGTCCTGGTTAATTGTGAATTAATAGTGTGGCATGAATGCACCATGTCCCACAAGGAAGCATTTGAAGCTGTCAACACAACTTTGCAGGACCTCCGCGACAATTCCAGGATTATGGGTGGTGTAACTTTTCTCATGGCTGGTGACTTCCTACAAACCTTATCTGTAGTACTTCGAGGAACCAAAGCTGATGAGTTAAATGCCTGCATCAAGTCTTCATTCCTCTGGAGGCAAGTGATGAAACTGAGACTAACTACAAACATGCATGTATATCTCCTTGGAGACCAAGAGGCAGGCAACTTTGCTGAAACTCTTCTTGATATTGGAAATGGCAGTATTCTTGCTGACGGCACAGATGGACTTATCAGCATGTCTAAAGGCATCCTTTCCACGTCGGAACAGGAACTGGAGGAAACAGTGTACCCAAATATGCAACAACACTTTCAAGATGTTATCTGGCTACGGGAGAGAGCCATTTTGGCTCCAAGAAATTATGCTTTTCATAGAATCAATTCCATGTTGTGGCAGAAATTATATTGACCCAGTGTTGGACCATGATCAAATTGTTCACTATCCAGTTTAATTCTTGAATTCTCTGCAGCTCCCAGGTGTTCCAACACACAACTTGCTACTAAAAATTGGGGCACCTGTCTTGCTATTGAGAAATTGGACCCACCTAAACTGTGCAATGGCACAAGGTAAATTGTCAAAGAATTACATTCAAATGTTATCAAAGCTACAATCATTATAAGCAATTTTAAAGGTGAAGACGTCTTTATCTTTTGCATACCTATGATCCCAAACGATAGTCTTTGAATTTAAGAGGCTTCAATTCCCCATCCAGCTCAGCTTTGCGATGTCCTTTAACAAGGCACAAGGACATTCATTAAAAGTGATGGGACTGAATTGGTAAACTCCGTGCATTTCTCATGGCCAACTTTATGTTGGATAATCTCGTGTAGGCAATGATAAATATTTACATTACTTTGCACCTGCAGGCAAGAGCAGAAACATTGTTTACAAAGATGCTCTTTGATAGGGGGGTGCAACTCAGCAAAAAGTGGCTGTTTCATTATTTTGGAGAGGCCCTATTTTGTGTTTTATTACTTTGGAGAGGCTTTTGCTTTGGTTGGGGGTGCCACTCTCCTTGCACGTGTGCTGCTTGACCCCACGCCTGCTGGGGGGCAGTTCAGCTGTCGGCAGGTGCTCGCTGAGCCGCGCCCACACCTCGCTGCCCTGTGTTGAGGTGCAACTTACGACGCAGAGGCAGGTCTTGTAGGGGCTCACGCCAAGTTTATTATGGGCTTACGCCTAACTGGTTTACAGGCTTACGCCTAACAATTAACACCTTAGCCTATAACTCCCCAGGGGACAGGGTACTGGGAATCCTACCACATCGGCTATCTGGGCTCTCCTCCCTGCACCGGCCGAGGGCTAAACCAACTTCGGTCGGTCGGGTGAAGTAGCCACCCCACCCTTAGACTCGTGTCAGGATAACCTACCCCGGGTCCCAACTTCCACTCTCTCCTGTTCCCGGCTCCCACGACGACCCTGCTTACGTCACGGGCTTCCCCTTAAATACCACCTTGGGACATGACGTCACGCGTGTGAAGACCCGCCCGGCTACTAGCAGGAACGCAACACTAGGGCAGCACGGACAAGACAAGTAAGAACAAGGCACTCCTCGGGCCACGGAAAGTGGCCACGAAGGCTGGAAAGAAAAAAAAAAACCTGGCCCCCCTGGCAATCAGCAGATGCGCACGCCCCTTGAGCGCGTGTGAGCCGCCGGCCCGCCGCCTCACACGGCATCAGTCATCGGGACTGGCGGCGTGCTGGCAGGAACAGGACACGCCACTGGCCTATCCGCCGGTGTAGGCGTAGGTGCTGTCAGTGGCACCATCAGTGGGGGCACAGGCGACGCATCCGCGGGCAGGCCGCTACTCCGTGCGGCATCAGCCGACAGAACAGGCGGTGCGCCTGCTGGACCCAGGTCCGTTGCCGGCTATACCCACCATGAAGCCCGTCGCCGTCGGCTTTACCTGCGGGGGCTCTGCGGGCGCACACACGGGCAGGGCATCGCCCTCGTTACCACAATCCGCAAGGCCTGGCTCGTCAGACGCATCAATCGGCAGCCACTTCAGAAGTGGGGATGAATCCGGGAGGCCCGGCAGTACAACCCGCTTGAGCCGAGACGGGTGAACGATCCAACGGCGGTGAACCAGCCGAATACGAATGCACTGGGGTCGGCGAACCTCTACCACCTCGACGGGACCCTGCCAAGGGCGATGCAACTTCGGTGACGTGCCAACAGGTACTTGGGGGCAGTGCAGCCACGCCAACTGGCCCCTTTCCCACGGAAAACCTGTAGCCTGGTGTTTTGGCAGGCGCTCGTTAGCCACCTGCCGGTTGGCCGAAATCTCCACTGCTGCCTGCCACGCCTCGTGCAGCTGATCGAACGTGACCCTCATGGGAGCAGGGACAGGCGAGGCCTTCTTGGAAAGCCCCAGGTCCAACTGGACATGCATCGGGGGCTCGGGTTCCCTCCCGTACATGAGATAAAATGGGGAGAACCCCGTCGAGGCATGAGGAGCCTGCATGCAGCCAGCAACCCCGGGATGAACAGGTCCCAGTACAATTGGGATGAGCTCACGTGATGGCACAGCATAGACGTGAGTGTGCGGTTCAGTCGCTCTACCATCCCGTCGGATTGGGGGTGGTAGGGCGAGGTGCGGACCTTCGTCCCAAGGAGGTCACAGACTTCCTTGAGTAAACGGGAAGAAATATTTCGCCCCTGATCAGTCAAGAGCTGTTCTCGCGCCCCCTTGTCGAGAACATACCCCTGAATGAACGCCTCGGTAATGGACGAGGCCGATTGGTCCACCAGAGGCCATGCCATAGGCCAACGTATGAGGTATTCCACCCCACCAAGACGTATCTGTGGCCCCGCTGGGATGCAGGGAATGGCCCCAAAATGTCGAGTGCCACAAGCTCATTAACACGAGAAACTCGGATGGACTGCAGCGGGACCTGATCTTGACCATCCGGGGCCTTCCTCCGCGCACAGTCATGGCAACCTTTCAAAAGAAGGGCCACATCATCCTCCACACCCGGCCAATAGTAGTCCCGTTTAAGGGTTAACAAGGTCTTATGGCAGCCGAGGTGCATATGTTTCTAGAGAATGGCCGTGGTCAAATACTTTGCAAGCCAATCGGCACAACCACACAATAGCACTCCAACTGGGCATCCCAACGCATGAAACGGCCGTCATGCACGGCGATTGCCGGGGCAGAGAGGAATCCTCCATCTGCAACTTGGACCATACCTCCCGGGGGAGTCCCAGGCTGAAATCAACAGGCAACGCCCGAGAGCAAACCTAGAGTTGAAAAGAACCACGCACCCGAGAGAGCGTCGAGGGAATCATCCATGCGAGTCAATGGATATGCATCAGCCACCGAGATCTTGTTCAATTTACGGAAGTAGACGCAGAACCGGAGACTCCCGTCCCGTTTCTTGACCAGCACAATGGGGGTACCACATGGGCTGGTGGATGGGGAGATGATGTCCGCCGCCAACATCTCATCAACTGTGGAGTGGACATGATCCTTTTCAACCGGGCTAAAGCGGTGCGAATTTAACCAAATAGGGGCCGAGTTGGCCGTGTCAATGTGATGTTCCAGAAGAGTGGTACGACCCAAATCGAATTTACTCTGGCTAAACACATCGGCGAACCATCCCGGAGCTGCTGGCGCTCCTTGGAGGACAACGAGACATTCTCGTTGAACAACGCATCGATCCACAATTCGTCGGTCCTTCCTTTGGGCAGCACGCCTGCCACAACCTCTCCCAGCAGCCTAGCGCCGTCGGCCGGAGGGCCCGGGATGGCGTGCGCTAACACCGCACCCACGGGGACGACGATCGGCGAGGGACCCAAATTCAGGACCTGTAAAAAGGGGTCCCGGCCTGCCGGCACGGCCGTCAAGGCACCCACCAACCTGTCGGACCTCGAGAAATAATTGGAGGGAGAAAGGGGACTCCAATTTCAATGGACTGCACAGCCTGAGAGGTAGCAAGACCTGAGACCCGGGTGGAACGGTGATAGACACTGTGGTCAAGGCCTGCACACTCACGGCCAAGGGTGTCAACCCAGAGGGGGATTGCAGAAAATGCAACCGCCCTCCCGACGGCATCTCCACGCACCCCTGGTCGACCAGGACCCGCACGGGCATCCTGGCCAAAAAATCTGTCCCAATAAGGCACGGCACCGCCAAGGTCTTTGAGACCAGAATGGGCCCCACCAATTCATTTTCGCCAAGTGCGATGGAAGCGACGACGTGACCCATAATATCCATGCTGCCCCCGTTCACGGCCACACAAGCCCCGTGACACTGCGTGGCAGCAGCCAATAAATGGTCTCTGAAACCATGGTGGCAGACGCACCTGTATCCATCAGGATCCGCACATCCACCCCCTGCACGCGTCCCACAACGGCCGAGGACCCCATGGCGGCAGCCACAATGCGATGCGCGAGGGCCCTGCACTGGTGGGTCCGTCTGGGCCATGTTGTGTATATACCCCCTTTTTAATTTTTTTAATGTTTTTTTTTTAAGAATTATTCTGCCAACATAGATAATATCGTTTTTTTTAATAGACGCGGCAACGTGGGAATGAACACGCCCCCACACTACCACAGATGTGCGCACACCTCATTTCAAAGGAAAGAGGGCATGAAAGCGAGCAACACGGCCATCTTTGTCTTTCCGAGAGGATCTCCACACGCAGGCACAAAGCTAGGAAATGACACCCATAAAAGGGGCAATGGCTCAAAGGAAATTAACACGTCTTCGAAGATAAATAAATAAAAGCATGCGCCGGGTGCTCCCACCGTGGAAACAACCGTCTTTGTCTCCCCACAACACGGACAGCAAAAATTGCACACACGAGGAAATAACATTTCCATGGGAGATCGGGTCACGATGAAACATCGTGAACACGGTTTCGGCATAACTGGGCATAATGGAAATAAGTCGCATTTCAACTTCCAAACCAAAAACAACTTAAGCTGTGTGAGACAGAAGATATGATCCCCGAGCAAGGGAGGGAATAATTAAACTCGCTTAACGCGTAGGTTTTCGCGACAAATATTATTCAGTAACGAAAACATGGATTCGAATACTTTTTTTATATAACTCAATGCGAACGCGAATCATCGGTCTGGTTAATTGATAAACTTAGGTGGCGCCGTCACGAGGCCCCCCCCACCCCTTTCTTCCAGAACAACACACAGCTGTGTCTTCAAAGCTAATAAACACACGGACAAACACGCACGCGAAACACACGGACGGACACGCACACACACACACGAACGCAGATGGTTCACACCCACAGGAATGTTTTATGACAGGCTTTGAACAACTCGGGAAACTGAGTGGAATTTCCAGATATAAACCGAAGGAAAATCCATACAAAGCAGATCGCCAGGGCTCTGAGCCCCATCTCGTCGCCAGGGCTTCGGCTCCACCGCATCGTCCGGGCCACGGGCCCCATCTCATCTCAACGCCGACAACGAAGAAGTTTTCGTCATCCAGAATGACGAGGTTCGCGGAGTAGCGACGCGCAGCTACAAGCCGAGGTCTGCACCACCTGAGAAGAATCGCTACCCTGTGTCGCCGAGCTGCGAGTGAAGCCAACAAAGACGACAACGTCCACCCTGCCACGAACGAAGCATCGCTCCTCGTCAGAGTGACGACCAGCGAACAACCCGCAGGAAAGGCGGAGATCGCTGAACGAGCGCCACCGTGCGCCACCGTGCGCCACCGTGCGCCACCTTGCGCCACCGTGCGCCACCGTGCGCCACCGAGCGACAACGAGCGACACCCAGATCGACCAGCATCAACCAAAACCGACTCGTAATCCCGCCGTGGAGAAAAAGAGTCAAAGTCTTCTGAACGAGCGCCGCCGCTCACATCACAGCGGAGAAAGTCTCAGCTGCCGCTCGCACAGACAGCAGAGAGGTCGTATCGCTCCCCACATACAGACTCAAGGAAACAGAGAAAATCTTGTCAAACCAGTTCCTTTGTCAAAGAGTCTCGCCGAAGAATTAATTTAAACAGAGCCAGATTAGCTCTCCCGCAACACGCCCTCACCCACCAGTATATACATACACTTTCGCCTCTGGGATACAATAAGTGCTTTTTATTACCGCAAAATGAAGTGTGTCATGCTTGTTTCAAACTCGGCCAGTCGCCGATTGTGATCGATAAAAAAAAAAACGAACTAATGAGATGCCTGGTTGTTAGGAGGGTTTTTAGTCATTCAGTTCGTTAAATGCATAAGAGTTTTGAGTCATTCATTTTAGTCAAATGCATAGTCTCGTAATTGCATAAGAATTTTAGTTATTCATATTAATCGAATGCATGATATCGCAAATACATAAGTGTTTGGTTATTCATGAATTATTGACGCATGTTTGACCTGCATGATAGAATGCCACGTGTTTGTTAGAATAAAATTGTTATCACAGAAGCATATCGAGTGTTCCTTCCAAGTCCATGCAAAACTGTCTTATTCATAAGAGCTGTTACCTGCGATGAGATATGAAAATGGAGACCTAAAATATTATAACACACACTAGGATCATCGGTAAATGAATCTATGATAATCGTGTTATCCTGATTGATAACTCTGGATAAACGAAACTAAGCAAATTATCATAACTGCACACATTAACATAATCGCAAGCCTCCGCATAAATTACTACGATTATCTCCGTGATTATCATAATTTATGCATATAATTACACGCATTATCATAATTTATGCATAGTAATACACACATTAACATAATTAATGCGATTTGCGCATTTTTCGGAAAATTATTAATTTTTTATTATTTTCATCAAAATTTCATAATTCCAACACATACAACATAATGGGTGGCGTCGTCCGGGATCTCTCGCAGACAGTGTTTTGCATGCATGATGGAATGAATCACTTCGTGTTAACCAGAATATCGGGATCGAACATTGCATGGTAATTGTAAACGGGCGGAAAACAAAAAAACGCCCTCTAAGGTTAAAACCCAGAATAGCAGGTTAAAACAGAGACAGTGGAGTTAAGATAATATCGTATCAAACCAATTGCATCCTGTGATAAATGGTGTTAGAGGTACGCACTCTGAATCGGAAAATAACAGATAGCTCGAGTCAAATTGACTACACTCTGTGAGATAATTGTTTTATATGCACTCTGAAAGGGAATGTCAAAGTAACTCCCGCCACACTTTTGAGATGCTGGGATTAAGAATAATTTTTGAATGGGTTACAGGATACTGGGAACTCGTATTAAAACGTACCGACCAATCTGTTACAAAGCAGTACAGTCAGAGAGACATATGGGAAGGGAGCTATATCGATAACACGAACACACCTCGAGGGAAACTAAGTGACTGGATAAGATGTAACAAAGGCGAACACGATGCAAAAACTGCAGAGAAGGCAGGGCAGGACTCATGTCTTCTCACACAGGCATACAGACAGGGATTGTGGAATAAAGAAAAATTTGGAAAGGAAACGGGAGAGAAATCGTCTCTAATAAACGAGGAAAAATGTCCTCACACCATCGTAAGGGAGGAGAAATCAGGGCTCGCGACACCAGCGAAACTCACAGACGTTGATCCACAGAATAAATATGGAAGTAACATTAAATCACACTCTTGGGTACGTGGACAGATTCCAGGGATTGATCGCACAAAAGTTAAAGTGAAGTCGCCAAGACATGCTTCACTAAGGGCAGAGGCAAAAACTGAAGGGAAATGGCAACACGAGCGACACGGCACTGGGCGCGCACACAGAAAATGCACACCGCTTCATCACGCCCGACACAGTACAGATCAAAGTGACAGATTGCCTGATGATAACTTGTTTGATGATGACACTGTCGGCAATCAACTTTCGGAATACCTATTCACCAGTAAAACCCTTAAATTGATGGACAAGGCTCTAGTCAGAATTCCCGATTTTGACCCCCACAATAAGACTATGGATATCCACACACATATCGCAACAGTAGAAGAGGAGGCAATGATTAGAGGGCTGAGGAGACGGGATGAAAAAGCGAGTTTGTTGAAACGGACCTTACATAAAGAATCTATCCCATGGGTAAAGTCACTACCACACAAGGTTAGAAATGATTTTAAACAATTGAGCCTGGCAGTGATTCGGAAGTTTGGAGAATATTCGACACTCACTGAGGGGTTTTATGCTGTAAAATCGATGACCCAGGGCATGGACCAAGATCCACGTGACTACCTCGTCCAATTTAAAAGAGCGTATTACGCAGGCGATGTGAATCAATACCACGAAGGAGATAAAATGTTCAAAATTATGTTTTTTGAATCCTTGAGCCCAGAGATTACAGAAAGGGTGAGGATGGTTTTGAATCCAGAAACCGCATCCCTACGCCGCATAGAGAGCAAGGCGTACATGACATGGTTATACAGAGCTAAGAATCATAATTCGGATCCAGAACACAGTGAGAGGGATAAGGAACCCAGCCTCTCAGAGAGAAATAAAAATCACCGAGCAGTCCCACGATGCAGGGAGGAGCAAAAACGCACGCACACATGGCAAAATAACACAGAGAGGGGTTGGCACGAGAATGAGAGCGGCACAAAGCCGAACATTCAGGAGAATCGCAGGAGGGGGAGGTTCAGAACAGAACCATATCAACACCCCATGCCACGACACACACGAGGCCAAAGTTGCGCACAAAGATGGCGAGATAACCATCCAGCGGGAAGGTACACAGACTGCGGAGGTATGGATGCGAACATTCGGGAGAATCGCAGAATGTGGAGGCTAAGGGCAGAACCATATCAACACCCCATGCCCCGACATACACAAGGTCAAAATTACCCACAAAGATGGCGAAGTAACAATCCAGGAAAAATTTGGCACCCAAATGGGAGTAACACTGGGCCAAAAATGTACGAGAATCGCAGGATGGGAGGTCAAACACAATCAGTCCAATTACGACCAATTCCTCCACCGGCTATACCAGGAGGGAATAGAGGAATAACACAGAATGCGGTCCAAATACGTGAGGAACCATCCACAGTAATTGAGAGCGGGCAGCCCATACGCGCCACGCACGCTGAAGTTTTGTTAAACCCTGGCCTCATTGGGAAATACAAGCAGGCTGCAAGTAACAGGGCTGAATTGAAGTGTGATCGGACGGTGGATAGCAGACAGCAGAGACAAAGAGAGAACACAGAGACACGCCCTGAGGAGCGCAGGCGTGAGCCTTTGAATGAAAAATATCCAAGGGAAACAAAAATTTACGCGGATCGGAGTGCTAAATGGAGACGAATGTTCATGACATATCGGGAATGGTGTTGGAATCTAACACACTCGTAAAAACAAAGAGGGCAACATTACGAGGCACAGAATTAAATCGACACACTGACTCGGCAAATGTGCATGTAATCGCAGAGAGAGCGAATGCCACGAACCAAGTGTCAAAGTGGGTCGTGTGCGCGAATTCTGGTTATGTGCAGCACAATTTTTCACCACACACTCCCACGACGCGAGAGAGTGAGAGTGGAAACTACAAAAACGAACCCGAAAACCGTGATCGAATTATCAAAGTGATAAGCGGTAAACCAGGCAACATGAGGAAGGTAACGCATAAATGCGTTCGAAACCGCTACCTAGCGTTTCCCAGGATTTAACAAAAACAAAAATGAAAATTCGTCGGAGTTATGATGTATGAGAACCATGTAACTGATGATATCGATGTTTTAACGTGTTGTTATTTTCTTTGCTTAATCCAAATGTAACCATGTTAAGCAAAAACAAAGATGAAATTCGTCGGAGTTATGATGTATGAGAACCATGTAACTGGTGATATCGATGTTTTAACGTGTTGTTATTTTCTTTGCTTAATTCAAATGTAACCATGTTAAGCAAAAACAAAAATGAATATTCGTCGGAGTTATGATGTATGAGAACCGATGTAACGCAATGTCGATGTTTAACGGTTGTTATTTCCTTTGCTAATTCAAATGTAACCAGGTTAAAATCATAATACGTGCACGCGCATCGTAAGAAGTAACCGCCGAGAGTAAGGGCGGCTGATGGGATGCATGACATAAAAAGGGGGCATTACTTTGTTTGAAAATTCGCCAGTGGCCAAATCGACCCCTGATAATTTTCAAACGGGCGGACTGTTGTGTATATACCCCCTTTTTAATTTTTTAAATATTTTTTTAAAGAATTATTCTGCCAACATAGATAATATCGTTTTTTTTAATAGACGCGGCAACGTGGGAACGAACACGCCCCCACACTACCACAGATGTGCGCACACCTCATTTCAAAGGAAAGAGGGCATGAAAGCGAGCAACACGGCCATCTTTGTCTTTCCGAGAGGATCTCCACACGCAGGCACAAAGCTAGGAAATGACACCCATAAAAGGGGCAATGGCTCAAAGGAAATTAACACGTCTTCGAAGATAAATAAATAAAAGCATGCGCCGGGTGCTCCCACCGTGGAAACAACCGTCTTTGTCTCCCCACAACACGGACAGCAAAAATTGCACACACGAGGAAATAACATTTCCATGGGAGATCGGGTCACGATGAAACATCGTGAACACGGTTTCGGCATAACTGGGCATAATGGAAATAAGTCGCATTTCAACTTCCAAACCAAAAACAACTTAAGCTGTGTGAGACAAAAGATATGATCCCCGAGCAAGGGAGGGAATAATTAAGCTCGCTTAACGCGTAGGTTTTCGCGACAAATATTATTCAGTAATGAAAACATGGATTCGAATACTTTTTTTATATAACTCAATGCGAACGCGAATCATCGGTCTGGTTAATGGATAAACTTAGGTGGCGCCGTCACGAGGCCCCCTCCCCACCCCTTTCTTCCAGAACAACACACAGCTGTGTCTTCAAAGCTAATAAACACACGGACAAACACGCACGCGAAACACACGGACGGACACGCGCACACACACACACACACGAACGCAGATGGTTCACACCCACAGGAATGTTTTATGACAGGCTTTGAACAACTCGGGAAACTGAGTGGAATTTCCAGATATAAACCGAAGGAAAATCCATACAAAGCAGATCGCCAGGGCTCTGAGCCCCATCTCGTCGCCAGGGCTTCGGGCCTACCGCATCGTCCGGGCCACGGGCCCCATCTCATCTCAACGCCGACAACGAAGAAGTTTTCGTCATCCAGAATGACGAGGTTCGCGGAGTAGCGACGCGCAGCTACAAGCCGAGGTCTGCACCACCTGAGAAGAATCGCTACCCTGTGTCGCCGAGCTGCGAGTGAAGCCAACAAAGACGCCAACGTCCACCCTGCCACGAACGAAGCATCGCTCCTCGTCAGAGTGACGACCAGCGAACAACCCGCAGGAAAGGCGGAGATCGCTGAACGAGCGCCACTGTGCGCCACCGTGCGCCACCGTGCGCCACCGTGCGCCACCTTGCGCCACCTTGCGCCACCGTGCGCCACCGTGCGCCACCGTGCGCCACCGAGCGACAACGAGCGACACCCAGATCGACCAGCATCAACCAAAACCGACTCGTCATCCCGCCGTGGAGAAAAAGAGTCAAAGTCTTCTGAACGAGCGCCGCCGCTCACATCACAGCGGAGAAAGTCTCAGCTGCCGCTCGCACAGACAGCAGAGAGGTCGTATCGCTCCCCACATACAGACTCAAGGAAACAGAGAAAATCTTGTCAAACCAGTTCCTTTGTCAAAGAGTCTCGGCGAAGAATTAATTAAAACAGAGCCAGATTAGCTCTCCCGCAACACGCCCTCACCCACCAGTATATACATACACTTTCGCCTCTGGGATACAATAAGTGCTTTTTATTACCGCAAAATGAAGTGTGTCATGCTTGTTTCAAACTCGGCCAGTCGCCGATTGTGATCGATAAAAAAAAACGAACTAATGAGATGCCTGGTTGTTAGGAGGGTTTTTAGTCATTCAGTTCGTTAAATGCATAAGAGTTTTGAGTCATTCATTTTAGTCAAATGCATAGTCTCGTAATTGCATAAGAATTTTAGTTATTCATATTAATCGAATGCATGATATCGCAAATACATAAGTGTTTGGTTATTCATGAATTATTGACGCATGTTTGACCTGCATGATAGAATGCCACGTGTTTGTTAGAATAAAATTGTTATCACAGAAGCATATCGAGTGTTCCTTCCAAGTCCATGCAAAACTGTCTTATTCATAAGAGCTGTTACCTGCGATGAGATATGAAAATGGAGACCTAAAATATTATAACACACACTAGGATCATCGGTAAATGAATCTATGATAATCGTGTTATCCTGATTGATAACTCTGGATAAACGAAACTAAGCAAATTATCATAACTGCACACATTAACATAATCGCAAGCCTCCGCATAAATTACTACGATTATCTCCGTGATTATCATAATTTATGCATATAATTACACGCATTATCATAATTTATGCATAGTAATACACACATTAACATAATTAATGCGATTTGCGCATTTTTCGGAAAATTTTTAATTTTTATTATTTTCATTAAAATTTCATAATTCCAACACATACAACAGCCACCCAACCGATGTGCACGACCGCGCGGCCCACGAGTCCGACCCCTTAGAGATGACCCCATGAGGATGGACCCCAACCCGTCTAGGTGCGTGAGGTGAAGAGAGCGGCCGTGCGAGGAGTCCAAGCCCCTCCCCTCCAGGTTGGGGTAGGTGGCTTTAGCCAGTGCCAGGAGTGAGCACCTAAACGCCAAGGGCGGCTCCCCCTCCTCCCGCCGGCACGTGTAGAAATTGAGGCGACGGCTCAAATACAGTGGCCATCTGCTGACAAGCTGCCTGGAGCATCGCCCTGTCAGCCGGCGGGATGCTCCGGTAAGCCTGCAACATCCGCGCGTTGAGGGCGCCTCCTCCATGGGCCACCCTACCGACTCATAGGCCACCTCAAAACGGGCCTGGAAATCGAGCCAATCGCCCCCCTTTGCGGTGAATGGCGCGACAGGGGGCAACCGGTGCAGCTGCCGCCTCCACGTCAACCCACCCGGCGGCCACTCACCTCCAGCCCTGCCCGACGCCGTCGCCATGGCAGCAGCAGCAACGTTGGGCCGATGGTTCGCCTCCGGCCCCTTGTCCAGCCGGGAAGCCGCGGCGAGTTGGGGAGCCACAGCCGTATCCGCGGCGCAAACTGCAGTCGCGGTGCACAGCGCAGCCACGCTCGCACCGGCGGCGACGGCCGTAGCAGCGGTGTTAATGGGCACGGCCATGACAGTGGTCATGGTGGCCGACTCCGGCGATGCATATAACATGGCCGCCGGGTTGTGCGCGGCGCCCAAGTCCTACGGCGCGCCCGCCGGTGGGTTGGTGCGAACCTCAAATTGGGCGGGAGATGATTGAGTGTGAACCCCGCGCGGCCCGTCGAACCCCGTAGCCGGTGTGGGTGCGCGACTCTCCACCTCGGCCATCGTGATGACGAGCTGGCCCAGCGTGTGCTGGAGAAACTTCGGCGTAAGTAGGTTAAATGTTGAGTTTTATAAGGGCACCACGGTGTGACCAGCCACTCCCCACCCAGTCCCACGCCGCCCACCCCCCACCCAGCCCCACCCAGCCCCTCCCCACTTTCCCCACCCAGCCCCTCCCCACCCTCCCCTCCACACAAGCCCCACCCTCCCCACCCAGCCCCACCCTCTCCTCTCCACCCAACCCCACCCCTCCCATTTTTGGATGCACGACGGACGGACACCATAATCCCCTGTGGGCTGGTGGAACCAGGAGGTTCCTACCAGTATTATCATCGCCAACCATCATTATCATCATCTATAACCATCAATAACCACCCATCGTGATGACCACCCGTTATCATTACCACTCGTAATAATCACCACCCATAATCACTCCCACCCATCATCTTCATCACTACCACACATCATAATCATCATCCACCAACCAACACAACCCACCAACCACCACCACAACACGCCAACCACAACCCACCAACCACCACCCACAAATCACCACCAACCACGACCACCCACAAACCACCACCAACCACCACGACAACCACCCAACAACCAACCACCACCGCATACCACCGTCGACCACCACTCATCACCACCCACCACCATAGCCACCAACCACCCACCACCACCCAAAAGCACCCACCCACCACCATAGCCACCACCCACTCACCAGCCACCACCACTCGCCATAACCCACCACCCACAACCAGATACAGAGGAGATAGAGACATAGGAGACAGAGGAGAGGGAGACAAAGAGAGGAGAGAGTGTATAATGTCGGAAATGCACAATTTATTTGTGAATGGTAGTGCTGTTTGACATTACACTTTTGGTGTTTATAAAACGTGCACCCCTATTCACATATCCTATAACCACCGCTATCCACCAACCACTACCCACTAACCACGACCAACCACCACAACGACCACGACCATACCCAACAACCACCAACAACCAACACAACCACCCAACAACCACCACCACCCACAACCACCACCCACAACCACCCACAACCACCAACCACCCACAACCACCCACCACCTACCCACCACCACCCACCACCACCACCACCCACCAGCACCCACCCAATACCCACCACCATATCCACCAACCACCCACAACTACCATGACCCACCACCTCCCACCACCCACTACAACCCACCACCCACCACCACCCACTACCACCAACCACCACCAACTACCACCCACTACCCACCACCACCCACCACTACTCACAACCACCCACCACCTCAACCCACCACCACCAACCAGCACCAATCACCACCAACCACAACCACCACCACCCACGCATCATAACCACCACCCATTACCCATCATTATTTCCACCACCCATAATCACAACCGATCATAATCACCACCCATCATCACCACAACCCATCATCATCATCACCACCTATCATCACCATCATCACCTATCGTCATCACCACCCATAGCAATCAACATCCATCATCAGCATCAACACCGATATTTTATCACCAACCATCATGATCGCCACCAAGCACCCAACATCACCATCACCCATCATCACCCATCATCTCCACCACCCATCACCACCACCCATCACCACCACCCATCACCACCACCCATCACCACCACCCACAAACACCACCCATTATCACCACCATCAATAACCACCCATCATCACCAACCATCACCACTACCAATGTTCATAATCACCACCCATCACCACCACCTCCCATCACCACCGATTATCACCACCACCCACCAATCATAATCACCACTACCTATCACCACCCATCATAATCAGCAGCCACCATCATCACCACCCATTACCCATCATCACCACCCATCATCAACCACCTTTTAACACCATGACCCATTATAATGAACACCCATTATCATCAACCATCATCATTATCATCAATGCCACCAACCACCCGCCATCATCACCACCCATCACCACCATCAATCACCACCCATCATCACAACCACCCATCACCACCAATCATCACTACCACCCATCATCATCACCGCCATCCATTATCAAGAAACATCACCATCACCTCCCATCATAAAATAACAAACACACACATGTTGGGGCCGCTGGTCCCCGAAGTCCCTCCCTGCTCCATGCCTATGGCAGGGGCTCCGCTGTTCGCCGACCCCTCGCTACTCTGCGAGCAGCTGCTGCTGTCGCTGGGCTCCTCGCCCGACGGCTCCCCTCCCTGGTCCGTCCCTCCGCGAGCTCGTGTGAGGGGCATAGCTCACCGCACGCTCTCGTTCACCTGTAAATGCTGCGTTGTCTCTCCATAAATCACGCGCTCTAAATGGGGGTCAGGGGTCGGAGGGCGAACGACGCTGCCCTCACACCGCGCGAATCCCTGCGGCGATATACGAAACTGGTACCTGTGGACGCGCCGATCCCTTCCCCCACGCTACGAGCGCACACACCTGCACACACGCGACACCCACTTGTGCGCCGCTCTACGCAGCGCTCCCGCGTGGCGAGCCGCTGTGTACACAGCACCACACACGCTCACACTTCTCAGCGAGATCACACGGTGACACGATCAGCTATTAAGGATTTATTGTTTGCTACCTGGGATTGGTTGTTGAGTCAGTATGAATCGACGAGGCTGGCCTATTCTACTACCCCTGGACCTATTCCCTATTTATCGGCTACGATCCATATTCACCTTCTTACTCACTGCTAGGTGCTCACGGCGGTCCGTTGATCCCCTGCTCACAGCGTACCTCAGTGCGTCTCACGGACGTCCGGGTCGCTGGGCTGGCGAGCGTCCTGTCGCCTTGGTCCTGGAGTAAGAGAGAGATCTCCCCTTTCCGCCCCCTTTTTATCCTCCCTACATCAAAGGGATGTTGCTCCGCCTGTCGTCGCTCCCCTTCCAGTTTCTTTAACAATGGGCGCGCGTGCCCGGTTTTAAGCGGCGGACGTTGACCACCGTCTCTCGACCCCTCTCCCCGCCATAGATTAGTACCATCCAGGGGGAGATCTGCCGCACCACGGTCCAGGGTCCCCGCCAGTAGGTTGTCAGTTTCCCCACCTGCGCGGCCCCGACGCGAGGGGTGTGTAGTCATACCTTAGCGCCTGTCAGGAATAAGGGGGGTTCCATGCGGGGTCGGGTGCCCTGTTCCTGCGGCCGATGCGCGGCTTCCCCTTGCGGGTATGCTCGGCCTCGGGCTTCTCGCAGGGTCTCCAACAGGTGTTCCACGGGGCGGCTTCCCTCCTCCGGCTGGGGGGAAGGAACGCCGAATAGCAGATCTGCGGGTAAACGAGACTCACGGCCGAACATCATTAAAAACGGGGTTTGTCCCGTCGAAGTGTGTACGGTGGTGGCGTAGGCGAAAAGGGCGTAGGGGAGGTGTTCGTCCCAATCCCGTTGATTTGCGGCCGCCATACGTTTGAGTTTCCCCGCTAGGGTCTGATTCATGCGCTCTACCATACCGTTCGCTTCGGGGCGGTACGCTGTGGTTCGGTCCTTCTGGATTCCGAATTCTCGGCACAGTACCTGGAACAGCTCGGCCTCGAACTCGCTACCCTGGTCGGTGAGGACTCATTCTGGGATCCCGTGCTTAAGTACGTAATGTTCCACGAATGCCCGGGCCACCACCAAGGCCGTTTTATCAGGGATGGCCACTGCCACGGGGTAGCGGGTGAAATACTCTACTGCGACTAGGATATACCGGTTGCCTCGATGGGATCGCGGGAATGGCCCCTGTAGGTCGATCCCGACCAGCTGATTCGTGCGGCTGACACGGAACGGCCTTAGGGGTACCTGGTATCGTGCCGGTTTCGGCCCGCACTGCTGACAGGCGCGGTAGCCCTGTACCCAGGCGGCCACGTCTTGTGCCAATTTGGGCCAGAGATACTGGCGACACAGGGTCTCTCGAGTGCGTCGTTCCCCGTCATGGCCCCCGAGCGGGTGATCATGCACCAGCCGTAGCAGCTGGGGTCGTACCTGGGCAGGAACACAGATGCACCCTGGCTGGCAGGCCTCGGTTAACTCCCGTACCACCCCGTTCTGCACACACAACCGGCCATACAAACCGCTCCAGGGTCCTGGTAGGGCACTTTTTTCCTCCCGCAGTGCCGCCTCCACTGCCGCCAGATCCGGATCCCGCTGCTGGGTCTGTCTCAGCTGCTCGTCGTTCAGGCCCGGGAAGGCGCAGCCGACATCCTCCTGGATCCGTCCGATCGGGGCGGGGTGATCCGCCGGGTCCCGAGCCGTGGGTCCCGCGAGTCACCCCGTGAAACACGGGCAGGCCTCCTCCGCCCTTGTCTCGGCGTACACCGTGGGCCGCCTCGACAAGGCGTCCGCGTTTGCATGCATCCGGCCAGCCCGATACTCGATTTGCAGATTGTACTCCTGCAACTGCGCCAATCACCGGGCCATCTGCCCCCGCGGCTCCTTGAATGTAATAAGAAACTGCAGAGCATAATGGTCAGTGCGTACGCGACATTTCCTGCCGTATAAATAAGGCCGGAACTGCTTACATGCGAAAATCACGGCGTACAACTCTTGGCGGGTCACGCAATAGTTCAGCTCGGCCCCACTCAAGGTCTGGCTGGCTTATGCGATGACTCGTTCTGTCCCATCCTGTACCTGTGACAACACCGTGCCCAGCCCGCTGCTGCAGGCGTCGGTGTCCAAAATAAAATCGGTGGTAAGATCGGGGAAAGCGAGGGTGGGGGCGTGGGTGAGGTGATCTTTGAGAGTGGTGAAGGCCGTCTGGCAGGCCCCCGTCCACTGATAGGGGTGCTTAGGGGAGGTGAGTTGGGTGAGGGGGCATGCAATCTCACTGAATCCCTTTACAAATCGACGATAATAGGTGGCGAGCCCTAAAAATGATCTGATCTCCGTCAGATTCCTTGGCCGTGGCCACTCCACTACGGCGCGTACCTTCTCCGGATCGGTGTGCACGCCTGCCTCGCTGACGCGGTGCCCGAGGTACCCCACCTCGCATTGTGCGATGTAACACTTACGTGGCTTGAGCTTGAGATGAGCCGCTCGCAGTCGCTGGAACACCTCTCGTAGCCTGGACCAGTGCTCAGACAAAGATCTACTGAACACGATCACGTCATCCAAGTAAATCAGGCACTGTTCCCATTGGAAGCCCCGCATCACCAACTCCATCAGCCGCTGGAACGTCGCGGGCGCATTGGTGAGTCCGAACGTGAGTACTCGAAACTCGAATAGTCCCATCGGGGTGGTGAATGCGGTTTTCGGCTGATCCTCCTCTGCCATCTCCACCTGCCAGTACCCGGACGCGAGATCGAGGGTGGAAAAATATCGCGCTCCGGCGAGGCTGTCAAACGTGTCGTCGATGCGGGGTATGGGGAAGGCGTCGCCGAGCGTGACTGCGTTCAGTTTACGGTAATCGACGCAGAACCGGGTTGACCCATCCTTTTTCGTTACTAGTACCACTGGGGCTGACCAGGGGCTCGCCGAGGGCTGAATTATGTTATCGCGAAGCCTCTTTGATATGGGTGCGTTCGGGTGCGCCCACTCGGTACGCAGGGAGTTTGATGGGTCGGGCTGCACCGGTGTCAATTTGGTGCTTAACAAGGTCGGTCCGACCCACGTCCGAGTCGTGTTCGCTGAACACGTCGGCATACTCCCGCAGTAACTCGCGCAGCCGATCGGCCTCTCCCTTAGGTAAATTCGCCCATGGTACATGTAACGCGTCGAGCAGGGGAACGACCTCGGCTCGGGGAGTCGGGCCGACTCGCCAGGCCAGGTCCTGGTCACCCTCAGGACGACCGGGGTCCTCAGCCCAGAGTGCGACACCGAGTCGTTAGAGTGGCATGCATGCAGGGGGTGTACGGTAGCTATCGGGGTGCGCTGTCGCAGTATCGCTGGGGCACTGTGGGGGTTAAACATCCGCATAAACAATCGGTCCCCATCTGCATTTACCAACGTGGCGGATCCCACGACCCCATACCGTTTTGCCAACTCCAGGTGAGGAGTTAGCATTACCTCCCCTGATGGTTGGAGCGCGGGGTCGGTGGGGGATGTTGCCACCGGCACCAGCATCTCGGTGAGCGACCCGATGGTGACTGCCGTCGCCAGGATAGCGGCCACAGGTGTGAAGTGGGGGCGCGTCGGTTCTCGTCCCAGGAACGCTCTCCATGGTGGCGCATCGCTGGCGGGGTTGCACGTTGAGTCCCAGCTTCTCTAGGAGGTCGGTACCTGCAATACACTCGTGACACAACACACTCGACATGTAGAACTCCTGGGTGCACACCTGGCTGCCTATGCGGACCTCTAGGGTGGCTCTCCTCAGCAGCCCCATTCCGGCTCCGCTCGCCGTGTGCAGCGCACGGTCCGGGGCCTGCAGGCGGCTCACATCGACCCCGATCATGCTGCAGTGCGCCGCGCTCACGAGCGAGGCCACCGCCCCCGTGTCCAGCAAGATCTGGGTACGGCGTCCTTTGACCTGCCCCTCCACCAGCGACGTGGCCCCCGTGATTCCCGCCACCAGCTCCCGCAGCCTGTCGCCAGGAGTCGCCGCGTTCCTTGGTGTCGTTGCTGGAATCTGCGTGGAGATCACTCGCTCGCCATTATCATTACAGCTTGTTTGGGTCGGGGCTACGTCGATTTCATCCCTCGGTGGTCCCCTCTCTAGGGGGGCCTTAGTGTTTGACCTATGCATCTGCCTCGCACGGGCGAGCTGAGGGCAGTTTCTCATGAGATGCCCTCGACGGTCGCACACATAACACGTCCGGGGAGGGGTGGCGGCTCCGTAGTGGGCCCCCTGCCTGCTCCCTCTCCCTGTACGCCGTTGTCCCATATCGGACTCTAATTGGGCTACCCTCCCGGCCAGCCCCCCCACTGTCGAGCATAGTTCTCCCATCTCAGTCTCAACGGTAGACTGTAGCTTGGTCATATTTCGGCTCATTTGATCGTCTACGTGGGTTATCCTCTCACCTACTTGGGTTACCTTACCGCCCATATGGTCTACCCGGCCAGCAATATCTCCCATGCCGGTCTGTAACCCGGCTACCCACCCCGGGGTTGTCTCGCTTGGTCTCTGGGGCTCTCTTGGCCGTCTCCTTATTGGGCTGGCGGGCTCCTCCTCATCCTCGTCAGGGATCAGGCTCGCCACGGTGCACTTCTGTCCCGACCCTCGGAGCTGCGCACGTTCGCTGGAGAGCTCCTCACACTCGAGTGCTTGCTCGACTAGGGTATCGAAGGGGAGGCCTGCGCTACCCCTTTTGGGCTGCCACCACGCGGTGCGAGCTAGGTACCTGAGTAGCTTGTCTGCAGCTAGCGCGTCAATGACCTCCTTCGCGAACTCTGGACGGGCGATCTGGGTTACTGATCGCACGTCCTCGGCGTAGTCTCGGAAGTCCTCGCCAGGTTGGCGTCGGCGCGTGCCGAAACGCCGATCTAATCTACGCATTAGTTCCTCTAGTTGGGTTTGCGCGCTTTCGGGTAGTATCTCTACAAAGTCGGCTGCCCGCCCATCCAGGTTCAACGTAAGATGTCGTAACGCCTGCGCGTCCGACCAGCCATTAAGCTCTTTAGCCCCTATGATATTGCGGGAAAACGCTTTCCATGTAGGGGTCCCCTGGCCGGTGAACACATGCCTTACCTTTGCGTGGAGTAACGCGCTACCTTCCCGTGAAGACGTGAGGGTTCGTACGACTTCTGACACCATATTGTTGGGGCCGCTGGTCCCCGAAGTCCCTCCCTGCTCCATCAATTGCGCACCCTAAACTATGCCGCCCCGTCCATCCTCTGCCTGTCTCGTCGACCCGTGGGGGTGTGTGTGGGGGGATGCGTTTCAACCGCGGTGGCCGAATGCCCTTCGCCGCGACCATACCATCTTAAGGCTGGTCGCAGCGCCGCGGTGCAACGTAGCGTCGGGGGAGGTCGTCCAATTCCCTGGTCGCCGGAAACCGTGAAAGTTAATCCTGATAAGGGTTTCTCGGATAAAAACCGGTCGGTCAGGTGACCTCCCCTCGGAGCTCTATGGGGGGGGGGGGGGGGAAATGCATGCGGGTGTGTTCATGTGAGGTGAGGTGAGGGGGACGCGGGGTCGGCTCCGTCACTTGGTGGTGGCGAGGTCGTAGATGGGGCGGCTGCTGAACGGCTTCGTGGCGGCAGCATCACACACAGGTACAAACATAGATATGTAACCTGACACAGACAAACAACCGACACACACAAATAAGCAATCTCTTTGAAGACTTAACACTAAAAAGCCCATATTACCCCTGCCAAGATAGGTGCACACATACAAATCCATTACACAATAATCAACATGTGACTAAAATTCACACGTAGTACTACCACCTTGTAACTTAAACATAACTACATAGATTAATAATAAAACCCTGCATTTAAAAGTAAATATACCAATGAGATGTTTTTCATATGCTTGCAATTTAATGTATGAAATACAAGTTAATCATTCCAATTATATTAAAATAACCATTAACGAATATGAAGCCTGAGGCCAGGTATATGCCAGGCCTGACGGCCAGGCACTGCTGCAGTCCTCGCCGCAGGAACGGCGACATCAAAAACAGCACAAAGTGAGGGGGCAAATGTTGAATTTAGAACCAAGGCCCCTGTTGTGTCCACTCACGTTTACCACCACACTGCACCACGTGGTGCGGCAACCGGGCGCGTGGGGGCGGAGCCTGTCGGTAGAGACGTCATCCATGTTACGTCATAGCCACGCCTACGCCGACAGAGGAATTCGCACGAGGGAGCAGCAGCACAAGCCTTTGGAGAACGAATCCTCAACGAGGTGAGCGTCCCTGTTGACAATGTGTGTTGTTTATTTTTACTTAACATTTTGGCCACAAACTAAAGCTTCATGATTTTTTTTATTGGTTGGTATATTTATTTTCTGCAATAAAATTAAGACTGTTAGATACGTTACTTGGCATGCTATTTAGACACAAACGAGTCAGCATTTAAAACGTTCATAACTAACCTGTTTAAATCTCATAGATTATTAATAAGACGTCTACACTTTTTGTGTTTTGATTGCTGACACAATTGTGCCCTACATCACATGTATTGAATGTTATTCAACATTGGGGAGGAGTCTGCCTTTAAGTTCAGACCCCAGCTGCTGCCAATATCTCTCTCCAATCTGTGGTGGCATAGCCACATGGGTAGTGTCTCTGACGTCAAGTGACCTATGACGTCATGCTCGGGTTATTCTTACATATAAAAGTAACTTTTTGTCTGTCCGTCCGTGTGTCTGTCTGCGTGAGTATCTTGAGGCTATGCTCAAAATAAAGCTGGTGTGGACCAATCAGTTTCAAAGACAATGCATTATCAGAGTATGTTTTTTTGCATTCTGACCACAAGTATTGTTGTTAATGCAGACATGATTCCTTGTAAAAGATTTCAGTTTGGTGTTGTAACATCGTAACACTGCTGTTTTGTTGCCAGAAAAACGGGTAAAACCTATTCTCACGTTTTTAACTGACAAACTGTGGGGTATATGTTTCACGGATACTACACCGTATGCCCCGTATTTCACATCTGTCAAGTTTAAAGTAGTTAAATTAACAATGTATTCCTTATATGAGCACAGGGTGGCGCCCTAGCATCGCACACACGCGACCGGTGGGGGGAGGGTGGAATTCTCGCGTTAAAAATGCAACAACAGAAAATACATACAACGCTGAGGTAAATTTTTCATAGTATGCTGTCCTCTTCCCCCCCTGCCCACCCCAATGTGTGCACGTTCTACTATAGGGTCGGTAGATACTACTATTATAGTCCTTAGATAATATTATTGCAGAGCGGGCGGGGGGATGGTGGGGGGGTAGCAGCCCAGCATCAGCCTACAAAGGTGCCACCTCAGCCGGCTGGGCAATTTAGGCGAGGCCGGGGGCTTTACAAGGGACTAGGCCTTTCCACTACACTCTGTGAAGTTAGTTATGTTATAGAGTTAGTATAGCTACTACTATAGCCAGTACACACTGCTATAGAGTTAATATAACTATTACTGTAAGAGGCATAAGACAGAAAGTGAATGCATTATTTAGGTGTATACATTTGATCTACATCTGTCACACATTTGTTTAAGATTGGGTATACTTGACTTGGAATATTCCAACTATTTAGAATCCCCCTTTAGACGCTCTGTTGGTTGAACCCATGATGTCACTTCCTTTTGACTACGATTCGAGCCCGGAGGAAAACCAGAGGGAACCAGTGGACAGTCGTTTACCGTGTGATAAAGTAAGTGGACAGGTGAGATATAACTTTGGAAATCGTTCGTTTTATGCAACCAAGAAATAAAGAAACAGTTTTTGATTCAAGACAAATCAAACACACGTCAGACTAATTGCTCCTACAGGTTAAGGCATAGCCTACTTCTTTGGTACAAGAAAGCTGCACCTACAGTAAGTCAAAGACTTTGTCCACTCATTCCCCTAGCTTATCACCATAGTGCTTCTGAAATAGCTTCCAGGCTTCCTGGTAGCCTCTTTTTGGACTCATGTTCACAACTGCGCACAAGATTTCGTGGTTCTCCACTGGTGAATTATTCCAGATTTTAAGAAAAAACTTGTCTTATCTACTCATTTGCTTTCAATTGTGTGATCGAAAGCTCTGATGAAGGACTTGGAGACAAGTGGGTCACTTTTGAACACAGGAATGACAAGTATTTCTGTTTTACAAGCGTCTCTGTAATCTCGTTCTGACACTGCATTGCTTGATAAATATATATTTTGTTCCTTTCAGGCCTCTGGTGGTGTTCACTTGGGTCTGGTCTGTGGTATGCTGTACTTGTACTAGCCTCTCTACCTCTTGTCGGAGCTGATTCCGAGTCCTTGTATGCTCTTATAACATGCGCCGGCTGGATTTTCTCAAACGCTCTGTCACCGTACTCTTCATGCGGTCCTGAGGCTCTTTGGATGTTGTCTTCGTCTTGAAATAACTATGACTGCCATCCAAAGTGTCCACATTCTCCAAACACCTTGAGCTTAGCACTGGATGCTGCAATAGTAGTCTCTAACTCAAACTGCACCTTTTAAGCTTCAAACTTTGTCATCAGCTGTACTTCTTCGAGCTCGATTTCTTGTTTCTTCTTTAAAGATGCTGCCTTGGCTAATATAGATGCGTGTTTTGCTTCTTCTAGTACACGTGCCCAAATTGTGGAGGTTTTTGAGGAAACTAGTCATCTCCAGTTACGGAGCGATGTTTACTTGTGGTTTTGCTCCTTGGAAATGATACTAATGATAAGCATGATTTGGAGCTTTCGTGACTGCACGAATTAATTTTTGGTTCTTTCGGTAAAGTCACATAGGAAGGGAATTATTATTTATTTAAATAAAATACTTAATTTATTTTCTTTCTACGTGACTTTACCGAAAGAACCAAAAAGTAATGATATGCCATCACCTGGATCAACTTCATCTTTCTTTTCTTCACTTGTATCTTCAGAAGCTTCCGTGATCCACCCTTCCATAGGCTTTTCTGACTCTTTATGGCTGTAGGCGCCATGGCTAGGTGCCTGCATCACCGCTCTCCCGCCAACGCCGCGCATTAATACTTGCCGTGTTCTTAAGTAGCTTCGTGCCTTTGTGCTGCCTTGTACTGTAACTGATTTGGCCATGTCGTCTTCCATCTTGTTTTCTTAATGCACAACGTATAAGGTTTGTTGTTGGACAGGGGGGTGACAGGATAATTGATAATAAACTTAATAAAGAGCCTATCATTATTATAAAAAGACTAGCTGTACTACCCGGCTTTGCCCGGGACTTGGATCCACCACGGCCAGCCGCCTTTGTCTCCCCAGTGGCGATATTCATACGCCACACCAGTTACTCGTTTTGAGGCTGAGTCGACCTAGGGGAGGCCCAGGACCGGTTCAAATAATCGTCATCGGTGGTGGCCGTGAGCGGGAATGGAACTCGGGTCGCCGGGTTCGTAGCGCGGCGCGCTAACCACGACACTACAATGCGTTACGCTTCCACATGCGCGGGTCACATGACAGATTTGACGTCACAGCTCAATTGCTGTGCAAAAATATATGTATTTTTGTATATATGTATTTTCCCCCCGGGCAACGCTGGGTATATCGAGTTTATACCACAAAGTCGTCGCTTGACACGGGTGGGCTGTCGAGGCCTAGTACCGTGCAGAGCCTCCGGCCTCGCCTAGATTGCCCACCCGGCTGAGGCTGGGTACTGGGGCCGTTACCCCCCCCCCCCCGCGTTACAATAATACTGTTTAATCACTATAATTTTATTATCTACCGACCCTATAATAGTAATTGCACACATTGGGGTGGGGGGGGGAGTGAAGAGGACGTGAAACTTTGATGAATTTACCTCAGAGTCGCGTGTTAATGCGTGCGCATATTTTTAACGGGAATTAAAAATGGCGTCCACCCCGCAGCGAATGCGTCGCTACCCGTTAACCAGGAGCAACCGCCGTGGTAAACCAAACGGACCAATCGTGTCTCGCAAATCCCTCACATTTCGTCCAATGAAACTGCGTATGGTCCGGCGACACACAGACAGACAGACACACACACAGACAGACAGACAAACAGACAGTTTGCGATGTTATATATATAGATTGACAGCAATGTTTTGATTAGCGAGTTAGCTTGATGCTACAAGTTTGTTGATGAATTCTGTAAGCGGTCGTAGGCCTCCTAGAGGCGAAGTAACATAAATATTTGAGAGATTTGGTTATGTTTATTTATGGTTAGTGCTGTAATTTTACTAGCTTTTAAAATGTGTAGGTTAATGAATGTTGCGCTTGTAAGCAAGCAGTAAATTAATGTTGTGAGCCAAGTAATTGTTGGGTTAAATGGGGCTATGCTAGCAATTCAACCTATGTGTGCGATTGATGAGTAAGGTATCTTTTTTGTGTTTGAGTTTGGTTGAAGTCCCCCCATCCTCCAATAAATACTGAGAGTAAAGCTGGGATAAGAATGAATGCATTGTTTTGGTCTTTTACAATTTTAATAAGAAGGGCAATTGGGGCAAAAAAATTTCAAGTTGCTAGGATTATTCCAGTAGTAAGATCTAGGCCTACTATTACTTTTGGTAGTCAGAAGTGGATAGGGGCTGTACCTAGTTTTAGTATTAGAGCAAGAGTTATAGCATTAAGAATAATTGGGTCGCTGGACGGGCTGATTGTTCAGTTTCCTGAGTGCCAAGCAGTTAAACAGGCAGTAATAACAAATGTGGCAGAGCCTGCACTTTGAGCAATGAAGTATTTGGTGGCGATTGTCTTAATTTCTAGCCCCAATTCAGGCTAGAATTCAGCTTGTGCTCGAAAATGTTACAAGTGTGCCAAGACCTAGTGTTATTAGTGTAGTGCATAAAAATACGCGCCACATGCGGGAGTGGGTGTACGTGCGCGCGGAGTACAGTGGGAGCAAACAATGTCGAGGGTGTTGTTGTCCTTAGGCGTAGGGAGAAGGTCAGAGACGAGTAGGGGGCAACTAAGGACACAGGGCGCTGATTGGCTGGGAGTTGTTGTTGTCCAAAGGTGGTGCCACGCTGTCTGAGGACAGTAGCAGGTGGTAAGGGGTGATTAAGGACGCAGGGCGCTGATTGGCCGAGAAGTTGTTGTTGTCGCTAAGTGGCGTCGCATTGTCTGGAAAAACATGGCAGGTGCCAGCGGGGGCTGGGGGCGAGTGGCATCGCGGGGGGTGCCTCAAATTAATTGAAGATTAATTGGCTTTAGGATAAAGAGAGGGTTTTGGAGCAGACGGGAGTTCGCGCCTGGAAGGAGATGGAGGATGTTGGAGTTGAAGCAGCGGAGCTAGTAGCAGTGGAGAAGTGTAGGGTAGCAGTGGAGAAGTGTAGGGTAGCAGTGGAGAAGTGTAGGGTAGCAGTGGAGAAGTATCAGGTAGCAGTGGTAAGGTATCAGGTAGCAACTGAGATGCAAGCAGAAGAGGCTGGAGTGTGACAGCGAAGCCAGAAGAAAGCGCCTGGGGTTTGGCGGAGACGCTGATAGAGATACGGCTGAGTTTCGATTTAAAGTTTTCATGACTGCAGGGATTTATCTTCTTGGTTCTTTCGGTAAAGTCACGTAGAAGGGAAATAATAAAAATAAAACATAATAAAATTTATCTCACGACGTTTCGGCCACAACGCAAGCAGCCGTCATCAGGTTAAGAACAGGTCTGTCGGAAAGACAGCGTCTGAATGAAGACCACCAGGCTTGGCAGCCTATATTTAAGCTGGGTTGGAGGGGGGAGAGCGCCTTGGAATTTGCATATCAAGAGGAATTTAGCATATTTATGGGAAATGCAGATATGGGATTAGTCAATACTTGTGGAATGCGTAGGAGGTGGGTGGGGGGTTTCAAAGTCATATTATGCCCGTGCATTATGCAGGATTAGCAGCATCAAAGGGAGGGAGTAGGGTTAGCATTAATAAAGGGAAGGAATGTTAATAGTATGGAGCTGCAGCAGCTAAGCCACCACGTAAAAAACTAAATTATAAACTACATCAGTATCATCAATATACTAAATATACTCTCCAATAAGCTGAGCTTATTAAAATGCCAATCAATTTATAACATTTTTGACATGCGTTTTTCTGGATTTTGTTGTTATTATGCCTCTCATTGTTGAAATTAACTTACCATTAAAATTATAGACTGATCATTTCTTTGTCAGTGGGCAAACATACAAAATCAGCAGGGGATCAAATACTTTTTTCCCTCACTGTAACTTCTTCTTAAAGCAGCATTCTCATTATGAATTTACCTTAAACCAGCGGCTTGAAAAACCACCGTTGTAGAATTCAACTATAAGAACCACCCAACCAAAACTTGTATTTAATTGTAATTTTAAAATGTTTTTAAAGTGTAATTGAAAAATGTATATTTTTTATTGTAATGAAAGAAAATTGAAATAAAAAATATTTAATTGTACTTAAATTTTTTTTATTTAAATCATAGTGACTAATAACCCACCAACTAACTATCATTCGAAAATCCCACCCTCGCTCATCACTAGGTAATAGCATGCTAGTAGAACTCCCTTCTGCTAACATCTCAGCCTGATGAAATTTTGGCTCACTCTTAAGCTTATGTTTAATCTTAAAAAGTATTACAGGATTAATTATTGATATACACTATATGGCTACCACTGAACTAGCCTTCTCTTCAGTTATATACATTTGCCATGACGTTAATAATGGATGACTTATACGAAAACTTCACGCGAACGGGGCCTCTATATTCTTCATTTGTATCTATACCCATATCGGGTGAGGAATCTACTAGGGCTCTTATTTATATAAAGAAACATAAAACGTTGAAGTCATTTTATTTGCATTAACTGCAGCCACTGCCTTCGTATGGTATGTCCTTCCATGAGCACAAATATCTTTCTGCGGGGCATCCGTTATTACAAATTTAATCTCAATTATACCTTATGTAGGGAATTATATTGTTGTCTGACTATGAGGAGGCTTCTCAGTATCAAACGGCACTTTAACACGATTCTTCACATTCCATTTTATTTTACCATTCTAACAGCAATAACCATAATTCACATCATATTTCTCCACCAAACAGGATCTTGCAATCCCCTAGGCATTTACTCTAATTGGGATAAAATTCAGTTCCACCCATACTTTTCTTTAAAGACATCTTAGACTTTGTTATTCTACTCGGCATTCTTTTAATAATTTCCATTTTAGCTCCTAATGCACTCGGTGAACCAGACAATTTTATTTACGCTAACCCTCATTAAACCAGAATTATATTTTATATTCTCCTACGCCATTCTATGTTCTGTCCCTAATAAACTAGGAGTAGTTGTAGCTTTAGCAGCAGCCATCATAATCCTCCTAATTATCCTCTTTACCCACATCTCTCAACAACGCGGCATCCAATTTCGCCCATTTGCCCAAATTATATTTTGGGTCCTAATCGCTGATCTCGTGCTACTCACTTGACTGGGAGGAGAGCCTGCTGAGTACCTATTTATCTTAATAACATAAATTGCATCAACAGTTTGCTTTCTAATTTTTGTTCAAATTTTCCCAATTTTAGGGCGCCTAGAAAACAAAAATCCTGTTAATCTCAAAGACCCTAGTAAGTCCAACTAAAAAGCAACACACAGACCTTCAAAGGAAGGGGATTCAAACCCCTGTAACTAGCCCCCAAAGCTAGTATCTTAACATTAAATTGTCCTCTGATTTTTTAAACGTCCAGAGTAGTTTAACATTAAAGCAGAGCACTGAAGCTGCCCAAATGGTTTTCGAACCCCTTGAAACAAAGGATTAGTTCTAGCCTTAATATCAACTATATATGAAATTACACATGCAAGTTTCCGCACTCCCGTAAGGACCTCCTTTAACTATAAACATAAAAAAGATATGGTATCAGGCTCACAAGAAGTTAGACCACAACGCCTCGATACTCACACCCTCAAGAGTACTCAGCAGTGATAAACCTTAAGCTATGGGCGCAAGCTCGACTAAGTTACATATTTTAGAGCTGGTAAGCCTCGTGCTAGCCACCGCGGTTATACGAGGAGCTTAAGCTGATATCTTTGGCACAAAGCGTGATTAAAACAATTAGCTTAATGAATACTATATATACTATAGAAGCCATCATGGCTGCTAGTTGAATAAGTATGCCTAAATATCTCAACATCAAAAGAATGAAAATGAATAAACTCACTTTGACATCACGAAAGCAAAACCCACAAACCGGGATTAGATACCCCGCTATGCCTGCCATAAATAAACAACCATCGCCAGGGCACTACGAACAATCGTTTAAAACCCAAAGAACTTTCCCTCCACCCAGCCCCTCCCCACCCTCCCCTCCCCACCCAGCCCCTCCCCCACCCAGCCCCTCCCTGCACGACGGACACAATAATTCCCTGTGGACTGGTGTAACCAGGAGGTTCCTACCAGTATAACATAGATATATGCCCCTATGGCATAGGTATACAGTTCACCATGGAAGTGGAAGCTGACAGAACTCTACCATTTCTGGATATTCTGCTCGGACGGGGTATAAATAGTAAAATAACACACGGTGTTTACCGAAAGAAAACGCATACTGATGCCTATCTGAATGCAGTCACACCATCACCCCGCACAGAAATATGCTCTTATCAAGACGCTCATTCATCGAGCTAAGAAAGTGTCAAATGGTGAGTCTGATAAGTGAAATTCAACATGTTAAAGAAGCGTTGCAAATGAACGGCTACTATGATGCAGAAATCAATAGGGCATTGAATACCAAAACAAAATCAAATAACAAGAGCATTCAAACTGCCCAAGTAATTGAAACGATAAAAAATACCGTACATTGTGGGAGTAACTGATGAACTAGCCAGATGTTTGGAAAAACAAAAATCCGATTCTGATTTTTCACGGCGCATAAAATTCAATTTAATATTTGATACAAAAGATGCATTTCCGAAGCTATCAACAGAAGGTGCGTACAGGATTAACTGCACGTGTGGTAAATGTTATTATGTTGGGCAACAGGACGAATGATCAGTACGAGACTAAAAGAACATCAGATAAATATTATATTCTCCCAAATGTCAGCAGTAGCAGAAAACGCGTGCCAACAAAAATATTCAATTGATTTTGATAATGTTGAAGTTTTGTGCAAAACTAGCTATAACTGGTCAAGACTAATTAGAGAATCTATCGAAATTGAAAGAAATCAAAATAACTTTAACCGTTCGGATAGCTAACATCTTAGTGCTGATTGGAAGCGAATCAAGTAATAGATTATTTAAATGCATGCCTACTAAGGGCGGCGTACTTCAATAGACAGGAAGGACAAGTTCAAAGGGCGCGCATAATGCATAATCTACGATGCGTCATTAAACCACCCCCCCCCCCACATTGTGCAAAAGCGCAGACGGGTGGTCAACACATCCAGGCCTCTATTATAAGCCTCGGCAAGGTAAGGTAAAAGTTAAAAGGTAAAAACAACGAGCCTACCTTTACCCTACCTTTTACTTTACCATAATACAATCACTCTACCCTACCTTTTACCCTTCAGCAGGTAAGGTAAAAGGTAATAGGTAAAAAGCAACGAGGCTTCATCGGCGGAAGGGTACTTGTAATAACTAGGCCTGAAATTAGACTACCACAAGCTAAACGTTTTAGAGGATTTTTAATAAAGTTGTTTTCGTGTGTTGGGGTTAAAGCTAAGTATCGTGGCGTGCCAGAGGCTGACATGATAAGTAGACGTGAGCTGTCGCCAGTTGTTAATGTGACGGCTAGAAGGGTAACTATTAGGGCCCAGTCATTAGTGTAAGAATTATGGATGGTTAAGGTATGATAACAGGGGGAAGAAGGATAATAATTGTGAGTAGTTCTCCAGAGTTTATAATTAAAATTAGATAGTGTGAATTCAATAGCTTCTACTTGGATTTGCACCAAGATCGGTGGGACCTAAGGCCAGCGGATTTCTGCTTATCCTTTAGAAACTCAAGAGGACTGCAGAGTTGAACCTCAGGGGAGAGAATGAGCAGTTCTTAGTGCTGCCTTGCTCCTCTCGGCAGGCAGAAGGGGTTTATCCTTCTTTGTTAGACTCACAATCTAATGTTTTGTTTAAACTATGTTTGTGTCTATTTATAATGGCGCTTGGGTTAGCGATGAGAAGAATAATAGGGGCTATGTGTATTCATATTAGTAGGTGTTCTCGGGTGGTACTAGGGTTGACTGGTGCATGTTTGTTGGGGTGTTCATGTTGAGTTATAATAAGTATATTTAATGAGAAAAGAGCGGTTAAGGTTATGCTTAGGCCTGGTAGTATAATAGTGCAATTTGACCAGTTAAATAAAGAGGTGATGATTAAAATTTCGGCCATAAAGTTTGGGAATGGGGGTAGGGCTATATTGGCAAAATATATAATAAGTCATCAAAACGATATTAGAGGAAATAAGGTTTGTAAGCCTCGAATTATGAAGATTGAGCGTGTGTGGGTACGTTCATATGTAATATTAGCGAGACAAAATAGGCCTGATGACACGAGTCCATGAGCGATCATTATTGCAAGAGATCCAGATCAGGCCCATGGTATTTTTGTGAAAATCCCAGCTACAACTAGGCCTATGTGACTAACAGATGAGTAGGCGATTATAGATTTTAGGTCTGTCTGTCGTAAACAAATTTAACTAGTTACAATTATTCCTCATATAGCAATAATAATAAAAGGGTTAGCTAGGTCCTCAGTTAGCGGGATAAATAAACATGGCATGCGAATTATACCATAGCCTCCTAATTTCAATACGATCGCAGCTAAAACTATAGAACCTGCGATTCGGGCCTCTACTTGAGTTTTTGGTAGTCATAGGTGGAAATAATAGAGGGGCATTTTGATTAAAAAGCCTAGAAAGCAGGCAACTCATTATAGGGTTTCTGATCAAGGTGCATTTGATAGAAGTGTAAGATCAGATAGGGGGATAATATAGGTTGATAGAGAGTTTAAATGGGTTTGGATTATAATAAGGGCAAGAAGGAGGGACAGGGAGGCGGATAGAGTGTAGAAGAGGAAATATAAACCAGCTATGAGTCGTTATTGTTGGTTTCCTCAGCGGGTAATAATTAAAAGGGTGGGGATTAGGGTAGTTTCAACGGCAATATAAATTATTAGTAGGTTGGAGGCTCCGATAGTAATACATAGAAGGACTTGAAGAAGGATGAGTAGGGAGATTATTGTTTTTGTCGTGTGATAGGTTCAGTCTTTATATGTGCTTGGCTGGCTGTAATAGTCAGGGGGAGAAGTCAGTAGGATAGTATGATTAGTGGACGTGAAAATTGGTCAATGCTTAAAAGGGGTTGGCCGAATTATGTTCAGCTACATCTAGATTTAATGTGAGTGTTGACACAACTGCGATTAAAAAGCTGAAGAAGGTCGTAGCAGTTAATAGTATATTTTTTTGTTAATTAAAAAGGTTATTGGGATTAGTATAATTGAGGAGATGACAAGTTTTAGCATTTTAGTAAGTTTAGGGCTTTTAGTTGGTCATTGTTGTGAGTATGAGCTGTTGCGATTATTAGGGACAGCCCTATGCCAGCTTTGCAGGCTGAAAAGGTTAAAATGATAAGTGGTGCTGCTATGATTGGGAGCGAGGTATTGTTTAAGGCTCATAGTGCTGTGGAGACATACAGTGCTCGGGCTATACTTTCTAAGGTAAGTAGACGTGAAAGAAGATGTTTTTGTTGTCGGGAGAGGCCTCGCAGGGCTAGGAAGAAAGAGCTATAAATTAATGTCAGAGGCATGTGAGAGTATGTGTTCCTGAAAGTTCAGAATTAATTGAGCCGAAATCAATCGTCTTAGTTAGACTAAGCCCCAATGAACTATTCTGCTAAGTCAAGTCCTCTTTGTTGTAATTCATAGATTAGGCCCAGTGTAAGAAGGATAACAAATAAGGATGCTCAAAGAAGGGTGGACTCTCAATGTTAGTAACAAACGTTAGACATTTAGTAACTAACGTTGAATTATTCAGCGATCTGGTTTCAGTCCTGTCTAAATGTCTTAACTTTGCTGTTGCCCCATGTACAATTCCTGACAATGAGATCATTGCTGAAGTGGAATCAGCAGTTAGACATCTCCCTCATAATTAAGCTGATATGATTTGGCACGAGGTTGCCAAAATTATTGAGAACAGCAAAGTGCCACATACAAATATTAACTTCAGTGAAGCAAAAGCCTTCAAAGAATTGAGAGCAAATAAAGATATCCAAATTTTTGCTGCTGGTAAGGGCCGATCGACTGTTGTGATGCCCCGTGAGGACTATATGATAATAAAATAAAAAATGTACTCTACGGAGGTACCTTAAAATTAAACGAGACCCAACCAGCACATTGGAATGTAAAACAACGGGAATCATTGCCAAGTCATCAATTCCCAGGAAGAACATTGCCTGATCAAACAAAGGGCATCAAAACCCCCCAAGACTTTATAGGGTACCAAAAATTCACAAACCTGATGTTCCATTAAGACCCATAGTTAGTACAAGAGACTCTGCCACGTACAAATTCGTACAATACGTAACGAAACAAATACAGCCCGATATCGGTAGGCCCTCGTCGTTCATCAACATCTCTGAACATCTCGTAAATATAATGAAAGATATTAAGCTTAATCCTAATTATATTCTCGTAAGTTTTGATGTGACCTCTCTGTTCACGAAGGTTCTGGTCAACGAGTCAATTAAATTACTTGACACTCTGGTAACGAACAACGGTTTAGCCAAAGATATCCCAAGACTAGCTGAACAGTCATAAAGAACACCTACTTATTGTGGCAAGGTGACTGCTATGAACAAAAGGAAGAAGCAGCCATGGGCTCTTCTGTGATAGCGAATTTGTACATGGAAGATTTTGAAAAATAAGCAAGAGCTTCAAGCACGCCAAAAAACATCTGCTTGGTTTAAATATGTGGATGAAACATTGGTGGTCTGACCACATGGCAAATATACACTGAACGCATTTCTAAATCATCTCAACTCGCAAAACCCATCCATCCAGTTCACCATGGAAGTGGAAGCTGACAGAACTCTACCATTTCTGTATATTCTGCTCGGACGGTGTAGAAATGGTAAAATAACACACGGTGTTTACCGAAAGAAAACGCATACTGATGCCTATCTGAATGCAGTCACACCATCACCCCGCACAGAAATATGCTCTTATCAAGACGCTCATTCATCGAGCTTAGAAAGTGTCAGATGGTGAGTCTGATAAGTGAAATTCAACATGTTAAAGAAGCGCTGCAAATGAACGGCTACTATGATGCAGAAATCAATAGGTCATTGAATACCACAACCACATCAAATAACAAGAGCATTGAAACTGCCCAAGTAATTTTAACGATAAAAAATACCGTACATTGCGGGAGTAACTGATAAACTAGCCAGATGTTTGAAAAAACAAAACATCCGATTCAGATTTTTCACGGCACATAAAATACAATTTAATATCTGGTACAAAAGATGTATTACCAAAACTATCAACAGAAGGTGTGTACAGGATAAATTGCACGTGTGGTAAATGTTATGTTGGGCAACAGGACGAATGATCAGTACGAGACTAAAAGAACATCAGATAAATATTACATTCTCCCAAATGCAACTGTCAGCAGTAGCAGAAAACGCGTGCCAACAAAGATATTCAATTGATTTTGATAATGTTAAAGTTTGGTGCAAAACTAGCTATAACTGGTCAAGAATAATTAGAGAATCTATCGAAATTGAAACAAATCAAAATAACTTTAACCGTTCGGATAGCTAACGTCTTAGTGCTGATTGTAAGCGAATCAAGTGATAGATTATTTAAATGCATGCCTACTAAGGGCGGCGTACTTCAATAGGGATTACTGTTGGTAGGGCTATTATAATAAACACAATAGACAGGAAGGACAAGTTCAAAGGGCTCGCATAATGCATAATCTACGATGCGTCATTAAACCCCCCCCACCCCACATTGTGCAAGAGCGCAGAAGGGTGGTCAACACATCTACGCCTCTATTTTAAGCTTCGGCAAGGTAAGGTTAAAGTTAAAAGGTAAAAACAACGAGCCTACCTTTACCCTACCTTTTACCTTACGACAATACAATCACTCTACCCTTACCTTTTACCCTTCAGCAGGTAAGGTAAAAGGTAATAGGTAAAAAGCAACGAGGCTTCATCGGCGGAAGGGTACTTGTAATAACTAGGCCTGAAATTTTCGTGTGTTGGGGTGCCAGAGGCTGACATGATAAGTAGACGTGAGCTGTCGGCAGTTGTTAATGTAACGGCTAGAAGGGTAACTATTAGGGCCCAGGCATTAGTGTATGAGGTGTTTACAGCCACTAGAATTAAATCTTTGGTGAAGAAGCCAGCTATGAACGGCAGGCCTATAAGTGCTACGGACCCGATTGGTATACAGGTTGTTGTTAGAGGAAGGTTGTTGTTTAAACAGCTGAATTTTCTAATGTCTTGTTCATCATTTATATTGTGAATAATACTTTCTGAACATAGGAAGATTATAGCTTTGAAGAAAGCGTGTATGCACATGTGGAGGAAGGCAATGTGAGGGTGGTTAAGACCAATTGCGACTATTATTAGGCCAAGCTGGCTTGACGTGGAGAAGGCAATACTTTTTTTATATAATTTCGTGTTGTTGCGCAGAGGGCAGCTAAAATAGTGGTTATTGCTCCTAGGCAGAGGGTTATTTCTAGGATTTTTTTTAAAATAAGGGATGACGTCGAATGAGTAGAAATATTCCTGCAACAATTATGATGTTTGAGTGCAGTAGCGCTGAAACAGGGGTTGGACCTTCCATTGCAGCAGGGAGTCATGGGTGAAGCCCAATTTGGGTTGATTTTCCTGTGTCTGCGATTAAGAATCCTAGGGTGGGGATAATATATTGTTGATTAGATAAAAGTAGGGTAATTTGTTGTAGGTCGCAGGAGTTAGTGTTAGAACATATTCAGACTATAATTATTATTAGTCCAATGTCTCCAATGCGGTTATAAGCCACTGCTTGAAGAGCAGAGATATTAGCTTTTGTTCGACCTGATCACCAACTAATTAGAAGCAAGGATATTATTCCCACTCCTTCTCAGCCAATAAATAATCGTAACAGGATGTTTGCAGAGATAAAGGTAATGATTGTAATTCGAAACAAAAGGAGATATTTAAAAAAAATTGTCTACGTGGTGTTATTTTGCTATATATCATTGTGAGAATTCTATGATACTTCAGGAAATTATTAAGGCAACTGGGGTAAAGATGGCAATATAATTGTCAATTTTAAAAGATAGGGCAATATTAAAGAGGGTCCAATCTATCCAGGGTTTTAGTGTGAGAGTGGTTTCTATATTTTCCTTCAAGTAAATGGTTAAGGGGATTAGACTAATGAATATTGAGGTTTTCACGAGTTTAGTTGTAAGAATTATGGATGGTTTAGGTATGATAACAGGGGGAAGAAGGATAATAATTGTGAGTAGTTTTCCAGAGTTTATAATTAAAGTTAGATAGTGGGAATTCAATAGCTTCTACTTGGATTTGCACCAAGATCGGTGGCACCTAAGGCCAGCGGATTTCTGCTTATCCTTTAGAAACTCAAGAGGACTGCGGAGTTGAACCTCAGGGGAGAGAATGAGCAGTTCTTAGCGCTGCCTTGCTCCTCTCGGCAGGCAGAAGGGTTTTTATTCTTCTTTGTTAGACTCACAATTTAATGTTTTATTTAAACTATGTTTGTGTCTATTTATAATGGCGCTTGGGTTAGCGATGAGAAGAATAATAGGGGCTATGTGTATTAGTATTAGTAGGTGTTCTCGGGTGGTACTAGGGTTGACTGGTGCATGTTTGTTGGGGTGTTCATGCTGAGTTATAATAAGTATAATGAGAAAAGAGCGGTTAAGGTTATGCTTAGGCCTAGTAGTATAATAGTGCAATTTGACCAGTTAAATAAAGAGGTGATGATTAAAATTTCGGCCATAAAGTTTGGGAATGGGGGTAGGGCTATATTGGCAAAATATATAATAAGTCATCAGAACGATATTAGAGGAAATAAGGTTTGTAAGCCTCGAATTATGAAGATCGAGCGTGTGTGGGTACGTTCATATGTAATATTAGCGAGACAAAATAGGCCTGATGACACTAGTCCATGAGCGATCATTATTGCAAGAGATCCAGATCAGGCCCATGGTATTTTTGTGAAAATCCCAGCTACAACTAGGCCTATGTGACTAACAGATGAGTAGGCGATTATAGATTTTAGGTCTGTCTGTCGTAAACAAATTTAACTAGTTACAATTATTCCTCATATAGCAATAATAATAAAAGGGTTAGCTAGGTCCTCAGTTAGCGGGATAAATTAACATGGCATGCGAATTATACCATAGCCTCCTAATTTCAATACGATCGCAGCTAAAACTATAGAACCTGCGATTCGGGCCTCTACTTGAGTTTTTGGTAGTCATAGGTGGAAATAATAGAGGGGCATTTTGATTAAAAAGCCTAGAAAGCAGGCAACTCATCATAGGGTTTCTGATCAAGGTGCATTTGATAGAAGTGTAAGATCAGATAGGGGGATAATATAGGTTGATAGAGAGTTTAAATGGGTTTGGATTATAATAAGGGCAAGAAGGAGGGACAGGGAGGTGGATAGAGTGTAGAAGAGGAAATATAAACCCGCTGTGAGTCGTTATTGTTGGTTTCCTCAGCGGGTAATAATTAAAAGGGTGGGGATTAGGGTAGTTTCAAAGGCAATATAAATTATTAGTAGGTTGGAGGCTCCGATAGTAACACATAGAAGGACTTGAAGAAGGATGAGTAGGGAGATTATTGTTTTTGTCGTGTGATAGGTTCAGTCTTTATATGTGCTTGGCTGGCTATAATAGTCAGGGGGAGAAGTCAGCAGGATAGTATGATTAGTGGACGTGAAAATTGGTCAATGCTTAAAAAGGGGTTGGCCGAATTATGTTCAGCTACATCTAAATTTAATGTGAGTGTTGACACAACTGCGATTAAAAAGCTGAAGAAGGTCGTAGCAGTTAATAGTATATTTTTTTGTTAATTAAAAAGGTTATTGGGATTAGTATAATTGAGGAGATGACAAGTTTTAGCATTTTAGTAAGTTTAGGGCTTTTAGTTGGTCATTGTTGTGAGTATGAGCTGTTGCGATTATTAGGGACAGCCCTATGCCAGCTTTGCAGGCTGAAAAGGTAAAATGATAAGAGGTGCTGCTATGATTGGGAGCGAGGTATTGTTTAAGGCTCGTAGTGCTGTGGAGACATACAGTGCTCGGGCTATACTTTCTAAGGTAAGTAGACGTGAAAGAAGATGTTTTTGTTGTCGGGAGAGGCCTCGCAGGGCTAGGAAGAAAGAGCTATAAATTAATGTCAGAGGCATGTGAGAGTATGTGTTCCTGAAAGTTCAGAATTAATTGAGCCGAAATCAATCGTCTTAGTTAGACTAAGCCCCAATGAACTATTCTGCTCAGTCAAGTCCTCTTTGCTGTAATTCATAGATTAGGCCCATTGTAAGAAGGATAACAAATAAGGAAGCTCAAAGAAGGGTGAACTCTCAATGTTAGTAACAAACGTTAGACATTTAGTAACTCACGTTGAATTATCCAGCGATCTGGTTTCAGTCCTGTCTAAATGTCTTAACTTTGTTGTTGCCCCATGTACAATTCCAGACAATGAGATCATTGCTGACGTGGAATCAGCAGTTAGACATCTCCCTCATAATTAAGCTGAAATTATTTGGCACGAGGTTGCCAAAATTATTGAGAACAGCACAGTGTCAAATACAAATATTAACTTCAGTGAAGCAAAAGCCTTCAAAGAATTGCGAGCAAATAAAGAAATCCAAATTTTTGCTGCTGATAAGGGCCGATCGACTGTTCATAGACAAAACCATTTTCGACTTTATGTTAAAAGTTCTCCGCAAAATACCCTGCAGTTTTTTTTCAAAATCCATAAATGGATCTAATTGTGAATTGGAAAAAACTAAAATCTTATGCTGCTGGTTTTGTTTGTAACTTTTTTAATATACATTTTAGCAACACCAAATATCTCTCAAACTGACACTTATACATGTACCTAAACACTTGAGACAGGTTTTGGTGCATTATATACTCAAGTGTGAATGTAGACCATGAAATATGGCACATTTGTAGAAAATATGCTTCAACTTCACGGATTGGCACTAAGCAAAATTGAACATAAACATTTTAAATTTAGCAAAACTGTGATGTTTTGTACATCAAAATTTTCAGTAGGTACTGTGTAATCACAGAAAGATACAAATATAAGCACACTTTGGCCCAAGTTGGCTGAAATGACTCGAAATGCTACACTGTCCTCTTGTTTTGGAATGCTGCCAAAAAAAATTACAATTCTACCACAGATTCTTTACAGCTCAAAATCACCTTAAATTATAACACAGCGCATATTTACTCATCGGTATCATCCCTATCACTATCAGAGCCATCATCCCATGTAGGTCTTTCTTCTGTTTCCTGTGAAACATTTGCACAATTTTGGCACCGACATAAATCAGTACAAGACAGTCTTGCAGACATACAGGAACATGTTCCAGTCTCACATTTGCTCTGCTTGCAACTGCAGTGGACTGCCTGCAACACACTTTCAGGGGCAGGATTTCTAGTCATCCAGGTCACTGTTAACTCACCATCCTCGAGGTGCCATCCATTGCCGACGGGTGAAGGGGCACACATTATACCTTTTCAGAGAATGTCTCATTATGGCTGCTTGGTAGTTTGCCCTTTTGCATTGTTGATACAGGGCGTCACTTGTAAGGGGCATGGATAGTTCTGGAAAAGCTGACGATGCCATACAGAATGCTTTGTATCTTGCATCGTTCACATTTTTGGCAGATGACTGGCCATACAGGTGGCACACATATGTGCAAAGTAGCTCAAGGGTAGACTGGTCTCGGTTAAAACTGCTACCCAGATTTGTAAAAGCAGTCAGATATTCCTCTTTCTCACAAGCAACAGAAAATGCATTTCTTTTGCCTTTGCCATAAAGGGCACTTGTAGAGTCACAACCTGAGAAGGTATGGATCCCAATAAGTGCCAAACAGACACTTGTGCCAAGAGCTGACGACACCTTAGCTAAGTCAATGAGCCTTGTTTTGTTGCCAACCCCCGTGAAAAAATTCAACCTACATGGTAAATCTGGCTGCAGACTTAAAGCAATCACTGCCACATCAGTATCAGGGCTCTTGATGACTACAGTTTGATGTTCCTGTGCAGCATGTTGTGCATGTAAATACACCCTGGTGTCACATTCCTCATGATCACATGTCAGATCTTCAACAGCACTGAGAGTATGTAAATCCTCCATTACAGTCACGCAGTGACACTGGTCTTCATGTGCTATGTACAAGCTTAAGTCCTTTCCCACAGTGGTAAGATCAGCCTCTCGCCACACAACATAGAGGAATTCTGCCAGTGCTTCTTGGTTTGTTCCATCTAACCTATATAATTCATTTTTTGTCTGTCTGTCTGTCTGTCTGTCCGTCTGTCCGTCTGCGTACGCTCGCTTCTGGGGGATTTAGCTCTTGGACCGTGGGGTTCGCCGAAATTAAATTTTGCAGGTGGGCACGGACCCGGCCCCGCGGTAAACTTAGGCATTTCCGATTTTTCGTCTCTAAACTTTAAATCGGACCGATTATCGATTTAGTGTGATTTCTCTTTATTTATTTATTTACTATTGCCGACCGGCACTTAACGAAGCACGCCATTGCGCATGCGCGAAGGCGGTTGCCCCTGGCAACGGGCGGTTGGCCCCTGGCAACGGGCAGCAACATCGCTGCGGGGTGGACGCCATTTTTAATTCCCGTTAAAAATATGCGCACGCATTAACACGCGACGCTGAGGTAAATTCATCAAAGTTTCACGTCCTCTTCACTCCCCCCCACCCCAATGTGTGCATAGGGTCGATAGATAATAAAATGATAGCGATTAGACAGTATTATTGTAGCGCGGGGGGGGGGGGGGTGATGACCACAGCACCAAGCCTTGGCCGGGTGGGCAATCTAGGCGAGGCCGGAGGCTCTGCACGGTACTAGGCCTCGACACCCCACCCGTGTCAAGCGACGACTTTGTGCTATGAACTCGACATACCCAGCGTTGCTCAGTGGGAAAATACATTTAAAATCTTCTGAAAACTTTAAAACATAACATACCAATGAAAATACAACTGTGTAATTTAAAATGTAAAACCGACCGCGCCAAGAATCGATTCTCTGAATCGCGCAAAGGAATCGAAGGTTGTAGATTAATTTAGAATCGCCCTGTTCCCGTTTAATATAAGTTGGTTATAGAGTTGATATAAACTGCTACGAATGGGAAATATCCGGCGTTGACCGGGGCAAAAATATAATGGTGAGGGTGTGATTGGTAAGGATGAGTAGTGAGGGTGTGATTGGTGAGGATGAGTAGTGAGGGTGAGTGGTGAGGGTGAGTGGCGGTTGTGAGTGGCGATTGTGAGTGGTGATTAGTGAGTGGTGAGGGTGAGTGGTGAGTTGTGAGGGTGAGCGGTGATTGGTGAGGGTGTTATTGGTGAGGATGAGTGGTGAATAGTGAGGGTAAGTGGTGAGGGTGAGTGGCGGTTATGAGTGGTGATTAGTGAGGGGTGAGTGGTGAGCGTAAGTGGTGAGTGGTGAGGGTGAGTGGTGAGGGTGAGCAGTGAGGGTGAGTGGTGATTGGTCAGGGTGTGGTTGGTGAGGATGAGTGGTGAGTGGTAAGGGTGAGTGGTGAGGGATGAGAGATTGGTTAGTGGTGAGGGTGAGTGGTGAGGGTGAGTGGTAAGGTTCAGTGGTGATGTTGAGTGGTGAGGGTTAGTGGAGAGTGGTGAGGGTTAGTGGTGAGTGGTGATTGGTCAGTGGTGAATGGTGAGAGTGAGTGGTGAGGGAGAGTGGGGAGTGGTGAGGGTGAGTGGTGAGGGTGAGTGGCGAGGGTGAGTGGTGAGGGAGAGTGGTGAGGGTGAGTGGTGAGTGTGGTGAGCGTGAGTGGTGGGGGTGAGTGGTGAGGGTGAGTGGTGATTGGATCAGGGTGTTATTGGTGAGGATGAGTGGTGAGTGGTGAGGGTGAGGGTGAGTGGTGGTTGTGTGTGGTGATTAGTGAGGGGTGAGTGGTGAGGGTGAGCATGAGTGGTGAGGTTGAGTTGTGAGGGTGAGCGGTGACGGTGAGCAGTGAGGGTGAGTGGTTGTTGTGAGGGTGAGTGGTGAGGGTGAGTGGTGAGGGTGAGTGGCAGTTGTAAGTGGTGATTGGTGAGTAGTGAGGGTGAGTGGTGAGCGTGAGTGGTGAGTGGTGAGGGTGAGTGGTGATTGGTGAGGGTGTGATTGGTGAGGATGAGTGGTGAGTGCTGAGGGTGCGTGGTAAGGGTGAGTGGTGAGCGGTAAGGGTGAGTGGTTGTTGTGAGGGTGAGTGGTGAGGGTGAGTGGTGAGGGTGAGTGGTGAGTGGTGAGGGTGAGTGGCGGTTGTGAGTGGTGATTAGTGAGTGGTGATTAGTGAGTGGTGAGGGTGAGTGGCGAGGGTGACTGGTGAGGGAGAGTCGTGAGGGTGAGTGATGAGTGTGGTGAGTGGTGAGGGTGAGTGGTTGTTGTGAGGGTGAGTGGTGAGGGTGAGTGGTAAGGTTGAGTGGTCATGTTGAGTGGTGAGGGTTAGTGGAGAGTGGTGAGGGTGAGTGGTGAGTAGTGCGGGTGAGTGGTGGTTGTGACGGTGAGTAGTGAGGGTGAGTGGTGAGGCTGAATGGTGAGTTTAATGGTGAGAGTGAGTGGTGAGGGAGAGTGGGGAGGGTGAGTGGTGAGGGTGAGTGGTGAATAGTGAGTGGTGAGGGTAAGTGGTGATGGTGAGTAGTGAGGGTGAGTGGTTAGGGGTGAGTGGTGGGGATGAGTGGTGAGGGTGAGTGGTGAGGGTCAGTGGTGAGGATGAGTGGTGAGGGTGAGTGGCGGTTGTGAATGGTGATTAGTGAGGGGTGAGTGGTGAGGGCGAGCGTGAGTGGTGAGCAGTGAGGGTGAGTGGTGATTGGTTAGGGTGTGATTGATGAGGATGAGTGGTGAGTGGTGAGGGTGAGTGGTTGTTGTGAGGGTGAGTGGTGATTAGTGAGTGGTGAGGGTGAGTCGTAATGGTGAGTGGTGAGCGTGAGTGGTGAGGGTGAGTGGTGAGCGTAAGTGGTGAGGGTGTGATTGGTGAGGATGAGAGGTGAGTAGTGAGGGTGAGTGGTGAGGGTGAGTGGTGAGGGTGAGTGGTGAGCGTGAATGGTGAGCGGTGAGGGTGAGCGGTGAGCGTGAGTGGTGTACACTTGGCGATACGTAAGCAAGTTTTTTTTTTTAATGGGAATAGGGTGAGTGGTGGTTGTGAGGGTGAGTGAGGGTGAGTGGTTAGGGTGAGTAGTGAGGGTGAGGCGTGAGTTGTGAGCATGACTGGTGAGTGGTGAGAGTGAGTGGCGAGGGTGAGTGGTGAGGGAGAGTGGTGAGTGGTGAGTGTGGTGAGTGGTGAGGGTGAGTAGTGAGTGGTGAGCGTGAGTGGTGGGGGTGAGTGGTGAGTGGTGAGGGTGAGTGGTGATTGGTGAGGGTTTGATTGGTGAGGATGAGTAGTGAGTGGTGAGGGTGAGTGGTGAGGGTGAGTGCTGAGGGTGAGTGGCAGTTGTGAGTGGTGATTAGTTAGGGGTGAGTGGTGAGGGTGAGCGGTGAGGGTGAGTGCTGAGGGTGAGTGCTGAGGGTGAGTGGCAGTTGTGAGTGGTGATTAGTGAGTGGTGATGGTGAGTGGTGAGCGTGAGTGGTGAGGGTGAGTGGTAAGCGTGAGTGGTGAGGGTGAGTGGTGATTGGTGAGGTTGTGATGGGTGAGGATGAGTGGTGAGTAGTGAGGGTGAGTGGTGAGGGTGAGTGGCGGTTATGAGTGGCAGTTGTGAGTGGTGATTAGTGAGTGGTGAGGGTGAGTGGTGAGCGTGAGTGGTGAGTGGTGAGGGTGAGCGGTGATTGGTGAGGGTGTGATTGGTGAGGATGAGTGGTGAGTAGTGAGTGTAAGTAGTGAGGGTGAGTGGTGAGGGTGAGTGGTGAGGGTGAGTGGTGAGCGTGAATGGTGAGCGGTGAGGGTGAGCGGTGAGCGTGAGTGGTGTACACTTGGCGATACGTAAGCAAGTTTTTTTTTTTTTAATGGGAATAGGGTGAGTGGTGGTTGTGAGGGTGAGTGAGGGTGAGTGGTTAGGGTGAGTAGTGAGGGTGAGGCGTGAGTTGTGAGCATGACTGGTGAGTGGTGAGAGTGAGTGGCGAGGGTGAGTGGTGAGGGAGAGTGGTGAGTGGTGAGTGTGGTGAGTGGTGAGGGTGAGTAGTGAGTGGTGAGCGTGAGTGGTGGGGGTGAGTGGTGAGTGGTGAGGGTGAGTGGTGATTGGTGAGGGTTTGATTGGTGAGGATGAGTAGTGAGTGGTGAGGGTGAGTGGTGAGGGTGAGTGCTGAGGGTGAGTGGCAGTTGTGAGTGGTGATTAGTTAGGGGTGAGTGGTGAGGGTGAGCGGTGAGGGTGAGTGCTGAGGGTGAGTGCTGAGGGTGAGTGGCAGTTGTGAGTGGTGATTAGTGAGTGGTGATGGTGAGTGGTGAGCGTGAGTGGTGAGGGTGAGTGGTAAGCGTGAGTGGTGAGGGTGAGTGGTGATTGGTGAGGTTGTGATGGGTGAGGATGAGTGGTGAGTAGTGAGGGTGAGTGGTGAGGGTGAGTGGCGGTTATGAGTGGCAGTTGTGAGTGGTGATTAGTGAGTGGTGAGGGTGAGTGGTGAGCGTGAGTGGTGAGTGGTGAGGGTGAGCGGTGATTGGTGAGGGTGTGATTGGTGAGGATGAGTGGTGAGTAGTGAATGTAAGTAGTGAGGGTGAGTGGTGAGGGTGAGTGGTGAGGGTGAGTGGTGAGCGTGAATGGTGAGCGGTGAGGGTGAGCGGTGAGCGTGAGTGGTGTACACTTGGCGATACGTAAGCAAGTTTTTTTTTTTAATGGGAATAGGGTGAGTGGTGGTTGTGAGGGTGAGTGAGGGTGAGTGGTTAGGGTGAGTAGTGAGGGTGAGGCGTGAGTTGTGAGCATGACTGGTGAGTGGTGAGAGTGAGTGGCGAGGGTGAGTGGTGAGGGAGAGTGGTGAGTGGTGAGTGTGGTGAGTGGTGAGGGTGAGTAGTGAGTGGTGAGCGTGAGTGGTGGGGGTGAGTGGTGAGTGGTGAGGGTGAGTGGTGATTGGTGAGGGTTTGATTGGTGAGGATGAGTAGTGAGTGGTGAGGGTGAGTGGTGAGGGTGAGTGCTGAGGGTGAGTGGCAGTTGTGAGTGGTGATTAGTTAGGGGTGAGTGGTGAGGGTGAGCGGTGAGGGTGAGTGCTGAGGGTGAGTGCTGAGGGTGAGTGGCAGTTGTGAGTGGTGATTAGTGAGTGGTGATGGTGAGTGGTGAGCGTGAGTGGTGAGGGTGAGTGGTAAGCGTGAGTGGTGAGGGTGAGTGGTGATTGGTGAGGTTGTGATGGGTGAGGATGAGTGGTGAGTAGTGAGGGTGAGTGGTGAGGGTGAGTGGCGGTTATGAGTGGCAGTTGTGAGTGGTGATTAGTGAGTGGTGAGGGTGAGTGGTGAGCGTGAGTGGTGAGTGGTGAGGGTGAGCGGTGATTGGTGAGGGTGTGATTGGTGAGGATGAGTGGTGAGTAGTGAGTGTGAGTGGTGAGGGTGAGTGGTGAGTAGTGAGTGTGAGTGGTGAGGGTGAGTGGTGGTTGTGAGTGGTGATTAACACGCGACGCTGAGGTAAATTCATCAAAGTTTCACGTTCTCTTCACTCCCCCCCACCCCAATGTGTGCATAGGGTCGATAGATAATAAAATGATAGCGATTAGACAGTATTATTGTAGCGCGGGGGGGGGGGGGGTGACGGCCACAGCACCCAGCCTCGGCCGGGTGGGCAATCTAGGCGAGGCCGAAGTCTCTGCACGGTACTAGGCCTCGACACCCCACCCGTGTCAGGCGACGACTTTGTGCTATAAACTCGATATACCCAGCGTTGCTCAGGGGGAAAATAAATTTAAAATCTTCTGAAAACTTTAAAACATAACATACCAATGAAAATACAACTGTGTAATTTAAAATGTAAAACCGACCGCGCCAAGAATCGATTCTCTGAATCGCGCAAAGGAATCGAAGGTTGTAGATTCATTTAGAATCGCCCTGTTCCCGTTTAATATAAGTTGGTTATAGAGTTGATATAAACTGCTACGAATGGGAAATATCCGGCGTTGACCGGGGCAAAAATATAATGGTGAGGGTGTGATTGGTAAGGATGAGTAGTGAGGGTGTGATTGGTGAGGATGAGTAGTGAGGGTGAGTGGTGATTAGTGAGTGGTGAGGGTGAGTGGTGAGTTGTGAGGGTGAGGGTGTTATTGGTGAGGGTGTTATTGGTGAGGATGAGTGGTGAATAGTGAGGGTAAGTGGTGAGGGTGAGTGGCGGTTATGAGTGGTGATTAGTGAGGGGTGAGTGGTGAGCGTGAGTGGTGAGTGGTGAGGGTGAGTGGTGAGGGTGAGCAGTGAGGGTGAGTGGTGATTGGTCAGGGTGTGATTGGTGAGGATGAGTGGTGAGTGGTGAGGGTGAGTGGTGAGGGGTGAGAGATTGGTTAGTGGTGAGGGTGAGTGGTGAGGGTTAGTGGTAAGGTTCAGTGGTGATGTTGAGTGGTGAGGGTTAGTGGAGAGTGGTGAGGGTTAGTGGTGAGTGGTGATTGGTCAGTGGTGATTGGTGAGGATGAGTGGTGAGTAGTGCGGGTGAGTGGTGAGGGTGAGTGGTGGTTGTGATGGTGAGTGGTGAGTGGTGAGGCTGAATGGTGAGAGTGAGTGGTGAGGGAGAGTGGGGAGTGGTGAGGGTGAGTGGTGAGGGTGAGTGGCGAGGGTGAGTGGTGAGGGAGAGTGGTGAGGGTGAGTGGTGAGTGTGGTGAGCGTGAGTGGTGGGGGTGAGTGGTGAGGGTGAGTGGTGATTGGATCAGGGTGTTATTGGTGAGGATGAGTGGTGAAGGTGGGTGGTGAGGGTGAGTGGTGGTTGTGTGTGGTGATTAGGAGGGGTGAGTGGTGAGGGTGAGCATGAGTGGTGAGGTTGAGTTGTGAGGGTGAGCGGTGACGGTGAGCAGTGAGGGTGAGTGGTTGATGTGAGGGTGAGTGGTGAGGGTGAGTGGCAGTTGTAAGTGGAGATTGGTGAGTGGTGAGGGTGAGTGGTGAGCGTGAGTGGTGAGTGGTGAGGGTGAGTGGTGATTGGTGAGGGTGTGATTGGTGAGGATGAGTGGTGAGTGCTGAGGGTGCGTGGTAAGGGTGAGTGGTGAGCGGTAAGGGTGAGTGGTTGTTGTGAGGGTGAGTGGTGAGGGTGAGTGGTGAGGGTGAGTGGTGAGTGGTGAGGGTGAGTGGCGAGGGTGACTGGTGAGGGAGAGTGGTGAGGGTGAGTGATGAGTGTGGTGAGTGGTGAGGGTGAGTGGTTGTTGTGAGGGTGAGTGGTGAGGGTGAGTGGTAAGGTTGAGTGGTCATGTTGAGTGGTGAGGGTTAGTGGAGAGTGGTGAGGGTGAGTGGTGAGTAGTGCGGGTGAGTGGTGGTTGTGACGGTGAGTGGTGAAGATGAGTGGTGAGGCTGAATGGTGAGTTGAATGGTGAGAGTGAGTGGTGAGGGAGAGTGGGGAGGGTCAGTGGTGAGGGTAAGTGGTGATGGTGAGTAGTGAGGGTGAGTGGTTAGGGGTGAGTGGTGGGGATGAGTGGTGAGGGTGAGTGGTGAGGGTCAGTGGTGAGGATGAGTGGTGAGGGTGAGTGGCGTTTGTGAATGGTGATTAGTGAGGGGTGAGTGGTGAGGGCGAGCGTGAGTGGTGAGCGGTGAGGGTGAGCAGTGAGGGTGAGTGGTGATTGGTTAGGGTGTGATTGATGAGGATGAGTGGTGAGTGGTGAGGGTGAGTGGTTGTTGTGAGGGTGAGTGGTGATTAGTGAGTGGTGAGGGTGAGTCGTAATGGTGAGTGGTGAGCGTGAGTGGTGAGGGTGAGTGGTGAGCGTAAGTGGTGAGGGTGTGATTGGTGAGGATGAGAGGTGGGTAGTGAGGGTGAGTGGTGAGGGTGAGTGGCGGTTGTGAGTGGCGGTTGTGAGTGGTGATTAGTGAGTGGTCAGGGTGAGTGGTGAGGGTGAGTGGTGAGGGTGAGCGGTTAGGGTGAGCGGTGAGCGTGAGTGGTGTACACTTGGCGACACGTAAGCAAGTTTTTTTTAAAAATGGGAATAGGGTGAGTGGTGGTTGTGAGGGTGAGTGAGGGTGAGTGGTGAGTGGTTAGGGTGAGTAGTGAGGGTGAGGCGTGAGTTGTGAGCGTGACTGGTGAGTGGTGAGAGTGAGTGGCGAGGGTGAGTGGTGAGGGAGAGTGGTGAGTGGTGAGTGTGGTGAGTGGTGAGGGTGAGTAGTGAGTGGTGAACGTGAGTGGTGGGGGTGAGTGGTGAGTGGTGAGGGTGAGTGGTGATTGGTGAGGGTGTGATTGGTGATGATGAGTAGTGATTAGTGAGGGTGAGTGGTGAGGGTGAGTGGTGAGGGTGAGTGGTGAGGGTGAGGGTGAGTGGTGAGGGTGAGTGGCGGTTGTGAGTGGTGATTAGTTAGGGGTGAGTGGTGAGGGTGAGTGGTGAGTGGTGAGGGTGAGTGGTGAGGGTGAGTGCTGAGGGTGAGTGGCGGTTGTGAGTGGTGATTAGTGAGTGGTGATGGTGAGTGGTGAGCGTGAGTGGTGAGGGTGAGTGGTGAGCGTGAGTGGTGAGGGTGAGTGGTGATTGGTGAGGTTGTGATGGGTGAGGATGAGTGGTGAGTAGTGAGTGTGAGTGGTGAGGGTGAGTGGTGAGGGTGAGTGGCGGTTGTGAGTGGCGGTTGTGAGTGGTGATTAGTGAGTGGTGAGGGTGTGATTGGTGAGGATGAGTGGTGAGTAGTGAGTGTGAGTGGTGAGGGTGAGTGGTGAGTAGTGAGTGTGAGTGGTGAGGGTGAGTGGTGGTTGTGAGTGGTGATTAGTGAGGGGTGAGTGGTGAGCGTGAGTGGTGAGTTGTGAGGTTGAGTGGTGACGGTGAGCGTGAGTGGTGAGTGGTGAGGGTGAGCGGTGATGGTGAGCAGTGAGGGTGAGCAGTGAGGGTGAGTGGTGATTGGTGAGGGTGTGATTGGTGAGGATGAGTGGTGATTAGTGAGGGTGAGTGGTGAGGGTGAGTGGTGAGTGGTGAGGGTGAGTGGCGGTTGTGAGTGGTTATTAGTGAGTGGTGAGTGGTGAGGGTGAGTGGTGAGGGTGAGTGGTGGTTTTGAATGGTAATTAGTGAGGGGTGAGTGGTGAGCGTGAGTGGTGAGTGCTGAGGTTGAGTGGTGAGGGTGAGCGGTGACGATGAGCAGTGAGGGTGAGCAGTGACGGTGAGTGGTGATTGGTGAGGGTGTGATTGGTGAGGATGAGTGGTGAGTGGTGAGGGTGAGTGGTAAGGGTGAGTGGTGAGCAGTGAGGGTGAGTGGTTGTTTTGAGGGTGAGTGGTGAGGGTGAGTGGTGAGGGTGAGTGGTGAGAGTGAGTGGTGAGGGTTAGTGGCGGTTGTGAGTGGTGATTAGTTAGTGGTGAGGGTGAATGGTAGTGGTGAGTGGTAAGCGTGAGTGGTGAGGGTGAGTGGTGAGGGTGAGTGCTGAGCGGTGAGGGTGAGCAGTGAGGGTGAGCAGTGAGGGTGAGTCGTGATTGGTGAGGGTGTGATTGGTGAGGATGAGTGGTGAGGGTGAGTGGTGAGTGGTGAGGGTGAGTGGTTGTTGTGAGGGTGAGGGTGAGTGTTGAGAGTAAGTGGTTAGGGCGAGTGGTTAGGGTGAGTGGTGAGGGTGAGTGGCTTTTGTGAGTGATGATTAGTGAGTGGTGAGGGTGAGTGGTGAGGGTGAATTGTGAGCGTGAGTGGTGAGTGGTGAGTTGTGAGTGATGAGTGGTGAGGGTGAGGGGTGAGTAAGTGGTTAGTGGTGAGGGTGAGTGGTGAGGGTGAGTGGTGAAGGTTATTGGAGAGAAGTGAGTGGTGATTGGTCAGTGGTGATTGGTAAGGATGAGTGGTCAGTAGTGAGGGTGAGTGGTGAGGGTGAGTGGTGAGGGAGATTGGTGAGGGTGAGTGCTGAGGGTGAGTGCTGAGGGTGAGTGGTGGTTGTGAGTGGTGATTAGTGAGTGGTGATGGTGAGTGGTGAGTGTGAGTGGTGATGGTGAGTGGTGAGTGTGAGTGGTGAGGGTGAGTGGTGAGCGTGAGTGGTGAGGGTGAGTGGTGATTGGTGAGGATGAGTGGTGAGTAGTGAGTGTGAGTGGTGAGGTTGAGTGGTGAGTAGTGAGTGTGAGTGGTGAGGGTGAGTGGTGGTTGTGAGTGGTGATTAACACGCGACGCTGAGGTAAATTCATCAAAGTTTCACGTTCTCTTCACTCCCCCCCACCCCAATGTGTGCATAGGGTCGATAGATAATAAAATGATAGCGATTATACAGTATTATTGTAGCGCGGGGGGGGGGGGGGGGGAGGGTGACGGCCACAGCACCCAGCCTCGGCCGGGTGGGCAATCTAGGCGAGGCCGGAGGCTCTGCACGGTACTAGGCCTCGACACCCCACCCGTGTCAGGCGACGACTTTGTGTTATAAACTCGATATACCCAGCGTTGCTCAGGGGGAAAATACATTTAAAATCTTCTGAAAACTTTAAAACATAACATACCAATGAAAATACAACTGTGTAATTTAAAATGTAAAACCGACCGCGCCAAGAATCGATTCTCTGAATCGCGCAAAGGAATCGAAGGTTGTAGATTCATTTAGAATCGCCCTGTTCCCGTTTAATATATGTTGATTATAGAGTTGATATAAACTGCTACGAATGGGAAATATCCGGCGTTGACCGGGGCAAAAATATAATGGTGAGGGTGTGATTGGTAAGGATGAGTAGTGAGGGTGTGATTGGTGAGGATGAGTAGTGAGGGTGAGTGGTGATTAGCAGAGGTGTGGACTCGAGTCATGTGACTTGGACTCGAGTCAGACTCGAGTCATGAATTTGATGACTTCAGACTCGACTTGGACTTGCATAACAATGACTTTGTCCCACCTCTGAGGTGTGGACTCGAGTCATGTGACTTGGACTCGAGTCAGACTCGCGTCATGAATTTGATGACTTCAGACTCGACTTGGACTTGCATAACAATGACTTTGTCCCACCTCTGGACTGATTAGTGAGTGGTGAGGGTGAGTGGTGAGTTGTGAGGGTGAGCGGTGATTGGTGAGGGTGTTATTGGTGAGGATGAGTGGTGAATAGTGAGGGTAAGTGATGAGGGTGAGTGGCGGTTATGAGTGGTGATTAGTGAGGGGTGAGTGGTGAGCGTGAGTGGTGAGTGGTGAGGGTGAGTGGTGAGGGTGAGCAGTGAGGGTGAGTGGTGATTGGTCAGGGTGTGATTGGTGAGGGTGAGTGGTGAGTGGTAAGGGTGAGTGGTGAGAGGTGAGAGATTGGTTAGTGGTGAGGGTGAGTGGTGAGGGTGAGTGGTAAGGTTCAGTGGTGATGTTGAGTGGTGAGGGTTAGTGGAGAGTGGTGAGGGTTAGTGGTGAGTGGTGATTGGTCAGTGGTGATTGGTGAGGATGAGTGGTGAGTAGTGCGGGTGAGTGGTGAGGGTGAGTGGTGGTTGTGTTGGTGAGTGGTGAGGGTGAGTGGTGAGGGTGAGTGGTGAGTGGTGAGGGTAAGTGGCGGTTGTGAGTGGTGATTAGTGAGTGGTGAGGGTGAGTGGCGAGGGTGACTGGTGAGGGAGAGTGGTGAGGGTGAGTGATGAGTGTGGTGAGGGTGAGTGGTTGTTGTGAGGGTGAGTGGTGAGGGTGAGTGGTAAGGTTGAGTGGTCATGTTGAGTGGTGAGGGTTAGTGGAGAGTGGTGAGGGTGAGTGGTGAGTAGTGCGGGTGAGTGGTGGTTGTGACGGTGAGTGGTGAAGATGAGTGGTGAGGCTGAATGGTGAGTTGAATGGTGAGAGTGAGTGGTGAGGGAGAGTGGGGAGGGTCAGTGGTGAGGGTAAGTGGTGATGGTGAGTAGTGAGGGTGAGTGGTTAGGGGTGAGTGGTGGGGATGAGTGGTGAGGGTGAGTGGTGAGGGTCAGTGGTGAGGATGAGTGGTGAGGGTGAGTGGCGTTTGTGAATGGTGATTAGTGAGGGGTGAGTGGTGAGGGCGAGCGTGAGTGGTGAGCGGTGAGGGTGAGCAGTGAGGGTGAGTGGTGATTGGTTAGGGTGTGATTGATGAGGATGAGTGGTGAGTGGTGAGGGTGAGTGGTTTTGAGGGTGAGTGGTGATTAGTGAGTGGTGAGGGTGAGTCGTAATGGTGAGTGGTGAGCGTGAGTGGTGAGGGTGAGTGGTGAGCGTAAGTGGTGAGGGTGTGATTGGTGAGGATGAGAGGTGAGTAGTGAGGGTGAGGGTGAGTGGCGGTTGTGAGTGGCGGTTGTGAGTGGTGATTAGTGAGTGGTCAGGGTGAGTGGTGAGGGTGAGTGGTGAGCGTGAATGGTGAGTGGTGAGGGTGAGTGGCGAGGGTGAGTGGTGAGGGAGAGTGGTGAGTGGTGAGTGTGGTGAGTGGTGAGGGTGAGTAGTGAGTGGTGAACGTGAGTGGTGGGGGTGAGTGGTGAGTGGTGAGGGTGAGTGGTGATTGGTGAGGGTGTGATTGGTGAGGATGAGTAGTGATTAGTGAGGGTGAGTGGTGAGGGTGAGTGGTGAGGGTGAGTGGTGAGGGTGAGGGTGAGGGTGAGTGGTGAGGGTGAGTGGCGGTTGTGAGTGGTGATTAGTTAGGGGTGAGTGGTGAGGGTGAGTGGTGAGTGGTGAGGGTGAGTGGTGAGGGTGAGTGCTGAGGGTGAGTGGCGGTTGTGAGTGGTGATTAGTGAGTGGTGATGGTGAGTGGTGAGCGTGAGTGGTGAGGGTGAGTGGTGAGCGTGAGTGGTGAGGGTGAGTGGTGATTGGTGAGGTTGTGATGGGTGAGGATGAGTGGTGAGTAGTGAGGGTGAGTGGTGAGGGTGAGTGGCGGTTGTGAGTGGCGGTTGTGAGTGGTGATTAGTGAGTGGTGAGGGTGTGATTGGTGAGGATGAGTGGTTAGTAGTGAGTGTGAGTGGTGAGGGTGAGTGGTGAGTAGTGAGTGTGAGTGGTGAGGGTGAGTGGTGGTTGTGAGTGGTGATTAGTGAGGGGTGAGTGGTGAGCGTGAGTGGTGAGTTGTGAGGTTGAGTGGTGAGGGTGAGCGTGAGTGGTGAGTGGTGAGGGTGAGCGGTGACAGTGAGCAGTGAGGGTGAGCAGTGAGGGTGAGTGGTGATTGGTGAGGGTGTGATTGGTGAGGATGAGTGGTGATTAGTGAGGGTGAGTGGTGAGGGTGAGTGGTGAGTGGTGAGGGTGAGTGGCGGTTGTGAGTGGTTATTAGTGAGTGGTGAGTGGTGAGGGTGAGTGGTGAGGGTGAGCAGTGAGGGTGAGTGGTGATTGGTGAGGGTGTGATTGGTGAGGATGAGTGCTGAGTAGTGAGGGTGAGTGGTGAGGTTGAGTGGCGGTTGTGAGTGGTGATTAGTGAGTGGTGAGCGTGAGTGGTGAGTGGTGAGGGTGAGCGGTGATTGTTGAGCGTGTGATTGGTGAGGATGAGTGGTGAGTAGTGAGGGTGAGTGGTGAGGGTGAGTGGTGGTTTTGAGTGGTAATTAGTAAGGGGTGAGTGGTGAGCGTGAGTGGTGAGTGCTGAGGTTGAGTGGTGAGGGTGAGCGGTGACGAGCAGTGAGGGTGAGCAGTTACGGTGAGTGGTGATTGGTGAGGGTGTGATTGGTGAGGATGAGTGGTGAGTGGTGAGGGTGAGTGGTAAGGGTGAGTGGTGAGCAGTGAGGGTGATTGGTTGTTTTGAGGGTGAATGGTGAGGGTGAGTGGTGAGGGTGAGTGGTGAGAGTGAGTGGTGAGGGTTAGTGGCGGTTGTGAGTGGTGATTAGTTAGTGGTGAGGGTGAATGGTAGTGGTGAGTGGTAAGCGTGAGTGGTGAGGGTGAGTAGTGAGGGTGAGTGCTGAGCGGTGAGGGTGAGCAGTGAGGGTGAGCAGTGAGGGTGAGTCGTGATTGGTGAGGGTGTGATTGGTGAGGATGAGTGGTGAGGGTGAGTGGTGAGTGGTGAGGGTGAGTGGTTGTTGTGAGGGTGAGGGTGAGTGTTGAGAGTAAGTGGTTAGGGCGAGTGGTTAGGGTGAGTGGTGAGGGTGAGTGGCTTTTGTGAGTGATGATTAGTGAGTGGTGAGGAGTGGTGAGGGTGAATTGTGAGCTTGAGTGGTGAGTGGTGAGTTGTGAGTGATGAGTGGTGAGGGTGAGGGGTGAGTAAGTGGTTAGTGGTGAGGGTGAGTGGTGAGGGTGAGTGGTGAAGGTTATTGGAGAGAAGTGAGTGGTGATTGGTCAGTGGTGATTGGTAAGGATGAGTGGTCAGTAGTGAGGGTGAGTGGTGAGGGTGAGTGGTGAGGGAGATTGGTGAGGGTGAGTGCTGAGGGTGAGTGCTGAGGGTGAGTGGTGGTTGTGAGTGGTGATTAGTGAGTGGTGATGGTGAGTGGTGAGTGTGAGTGGTGAGGGTGAGTGGTGAGCGTGAGTGGTGAGGGTGAGTGGTGATTGGTGAGGGTGTGATTGGTGAGGATGAGTGGTGAGTAGTGAGTGTGAGTGGTAAGGGTGAGTGGTGAGTAGTGAGTGTGAGTGGTGAGGGTGAGTGGTGGTTGTGAGTGGTGATTAACACGCGACGCTGAGGTAAATTCATCAAAGTTTCACGTTCTCTTCACTCCCCCCCACCCCAATGTGTGCATAGGGTCGATAGATAATAAAATGATAGCGATTATACAGTATTATTGTAGCGCGGGGGGGGGGAGGGTGACGGCCACAGCACCCAGCCTCGGCCGGGTGGGCAATCTAGGCGAGGCCGGAGGCTCTGCACGGTACTAGGCCTCGACACCCCACCCGTGTCAGGCGACGACTTTGTGTTATAAACTCGATATACCCAGCGTTGCTCAGGGGGAAAATACATTTAAAATCTTCTGAAAACTTTAAAACATAACATACCAATGAAAATACAACTGTGTAATTTAAAATGTAAAACCGACCGCGCCAAGAATCGATTCTCTGAATCGCGCAAAGGAATCGAAGGTTGTAGATTCATTTAGAATCGCCCTGTTCCCGTTTAATATAAGTTGATTATAGAGTTGATATAAACTGCTACGAATGGGAAATATCCGGCGTTGACCGGGGCAAAAATATAATGGTGAGGGTGTGATTGGTAAGGATGAGTAGTGAGGGTGTGATTGGTGAGGATGAGTAGTGAGGGTGAGTGGTGATTAGCAGAGGTGTGGACTCGAGTCATGTGACTTGGACTCGAGTCAGACTCGAGTCATGAATTTGATGACTTCAGACTCGACTTGGACTTGCATAACAATTACTTTGTCCCACCTCTGAGGTGTGGACTCGAGTCATGTGACTTGGACTCGAGTCAGACTCGAGTCATGAATTTGATGACTTCAGACTCGACTTGGACTTGCATAACAATGACTTTGTCCCACCTCTGGTGATTAGTGAGTGGTGAGGGTGAGTGGTGAGTTGTGAGGGTGAGCGGTGATTGGTGAGGGTGTTATTGGTGAGGATGAGTGGTGAAAAGTGAGGGTAAGTGATGAGGGTGAGTGGCGGTTATGAGTGGTGATTAGTGAGGGGTGAGTGGTGAGCGTGAGTGGTGAGTGGTGAGGGTGAGTGGTGAGGGTGAGCAGTGAGGGTGAGTGGTGATTGGTCAGGGTGTGATTGGTGAGGATGAGTGGTGAGTGGTGAGTGGTAAGGGTGAGTGGTGAGGGGTGAGAGATTGGTTAGTGGTGAGGGTGAGTGGTGAGGGTGAGTGGTAAGGTTCAGTGGTGATGTTGAGTGGTGAGGGTTAGTAGAGAGTGGTGAGGGTTAGTGGTGAGTGGTGATTGGTCAGTGGTGATTGGTGAGGATGAGTGGTGAGTAGTGCGGGTGAGTGGTGAGGGTGAGTGGTGGTTGTGTTGGTGAGTGGTGAGGCTGAATGGTGAGTTGAATGGTGAGAGTGAGTGGTGAGGGAGAGTGGGGAGTGGTGAGGGTGAGTGGTGAGGGTGAGTGGCGAGGGTGAGTGGTGAGGGAGATTGGTGAGGGTGAGTGGTGAGTGTGGTGAGCGTGAGTGGTGGGGGTGAGTGATGAGGGTGAGTGGTGATTGGATTAGGGTGTTATTGGTGAGGATGAGTGGTGAGTGGTGAGGGTGAGTGGTGAGGGTGAGTGGTGGTCGTGTGTGGTAATTAGTGAGGGGCAGAGGTGAGGGGTGAGTGGTGAGGGTGAGCATGAGTGGTGAGGTTGAGTTGTGAGGGTGAGCGGTGACGGTGAGCAGTGAGGGTGAGTGGTTGTTGTGAGGGTGAGTGGTGAGGGTGAGTGGTGAGGGTGAGTGGCAGTTGTGAGTGGTGATTAGTGAGTGGTGATGGTGAGTGGTGAGCGTGAGTGGTGAGTGGTGAGCGTGAGTGGTGAGGGTGAGTGGTGAGTGGTGAGGTTGTGATGGGTGAGGATGAGTGGTGAGTAGTGAGGGTGAGTGGTGAGGGTGAGTGGCGGTTGTGAGTGGAAGTTGTGAGTGGTGATTAGTGAGTGGTGAGGGTGAGTGGTGAGCGTGAGTGGTGAGTGGTGAGGGTGAGTGGTGGTTGTGAGTGGTGATTAACACGCGACGCTGAGGTAAATTCATCAAAGTTTCACGTTCTCTTCACTCCCCCCCACCCCAATGTGTGCATAGGGTCGATAGATAATAAAATGATAGCGATTAGACAGTATTATTGTAGCGCGGGGGGGGGGGGGGGTGACGGCCACAGCACCCAGCCTTGGCCGGGTGGGCAATCTAGGTGAGGCCGGAGGCTCTGCACGGTACTAGGCCTCGACACCCCACCCGTGTCAGGCGACGACTTTGTGTTATAAACTCGATATACCCGGCGTTGCTCAGGGGGAAAATACATTTAAAATCTTCTGAAAACTTTAAAACATAACATACCAATGAAAATACAACTGTGTAATTTAAAATGTAAAACCGACCGCGCCAAGAATCGATTCTCTGAATCGCGCAAAGGAATCGAAGGTTGTAGATTCATTTAGAATCGCCCTGTTCCCGTTTAATATATGTTGATTATAGAGTTGATATAAACTGCTACGAATGGGAAATATCCGGCGTTGACCGGGGCAAAAATATAATGGTGAGGGTGTGATTGGTAAGGATGAGTAGTGAGGGTGTGATTGGTGAGGATGAGTAGTGAGGGTGAGTGGTGATTAGTGAGTGGTGAGGGTGAGTGGTGAGTTGTGAGGGTGAGCGGTGATTGGTGAGGGTGTTATTGGTGAGGATGAGTGGTGAATAGTGAGGGTAAGTGGTGAGGGTGAGTGGCGGTTATGAGTGGTGATTAGTGAGGGGTGAGTGGTGAGCGTGAGTGGTGAGTGGTGAGGGTGAGTGGTGAGGGTGAGCAGTGAGGGTGAGTGGTGATTGGTCAGGGTGTGATTGGTGAGGATGAGTGGTGAGTGGTGAGTGGTAAGAGTGAGTGGTGAGGGGTGAGAGATTGGTTAGTGGTGAGGGTGAGTGGTGAGGGTGAGTGGTAAGGTTCAGTGGTGATGTTGAGTGGTGAGGGTTAGTGGAGAGTGGTGAGGGTTAGTGGTGAGTGGTGATTGGTCAGTGGTGATTGGTGAGGATGAGTGGTGAGTAGTGCGGGTGAGTGGTGAGGGTGAGTGGTGGTTGTGATGGTGAGTGGTGAGTGGTGAGGCTGAATGGTGAGTTGAATGGTGAGAGTGAGTGGTGAGGGAGAGTGGGGAGTGGTGAGGGTGAGTGGCGAGGGTGAGTGGTGAGGGAGAGTGGTGAGGGTGAGTGGTGAGTGTGGTGAGCGTGAGTGGTGGGGGTGAGTGGTGAGGGTGAGTGGGGATTGGATCAGGGTGTTATTGGTGAGGATGAGTGGTGAGTTGTGAGGGTGAGTGGTGAGGGTGAGTGGTGGTTGTGTGTGGTGATTAGTGAGGGGTGAGTGGTGAGGGTGAGCATGAGTGGTGAGGTTGAGTTGTGAGGGTGAGCGGTGACAGTGAGCAGTGAGGGTGAGTGGTTGTTGTGAGGGTGAGTGGTGAGGGTGAGTGGTGAGGGTGAGTGGCAGTTGTAAGTGGTGATTGGTGAGTGGTGAGCGTGAGTGGTGAGTGGTGAGGGTGAGTGGTGATTGGTGAGGGTGTGATTGGTGAGGATGAGTGGTGAGTGCTGAGGGTGCGTGGTAAGGGTGAGTGGTGAGCGGTAAGGGTGAGTGGTTGTTGTGAGAGTGAGTGGTGATGGTGAGTAGTGAGGGTGAGTGGTTAGGGGTGAGTGGTGGGGATGAGTGGTGAGGGTGAGTGGTGAGGGTCAGTGGTGAGGATGAGTGGTGAGGGTGAGTGGCGGTTGTGAATGGTGATTAGTGAGGGGTGAGTGGTGAGGGCGAGCGTGTGTGGTGAGCGGTGAGGGTGAGTAGTGAGGGTGAGTGGTGATTGGTTAGGGTGTGATTGATGAGGATGAGTGGTGAGTGGTGAGGGTGAGTGGTTGTTGTGAGGGTGAGTGGTGATTAGTGAGTGGTGAGGGTGAGTCGTAATGGTGAGTGGTGAGCGTGAGTGGTGAGGGTGAGTGGTGAGCGTGAGTGGTGAGGGTGTGATTGGTGAGGATGAGAGGTGAGTAGTGAGGGTGAGTGGTGAGGGTGAGTGGCGGTTGTGAGTGGCGGTTGTGAGTGGCGGTTGTGAGTGGTGATTAGTGAGTGGTCAGGGTGAGTGGTGAGAGTGAGTGGTGAGCTTGAATGGTGAGTGGTGAGGGTGAGCGGTGAGGGTGAGCGGTGAGGGTGAGTGGTGGTTGTGTGTGGTGATTAGTGAGGGGTGAGTGGTGAGGGTGAGCATGAGTGGTGAGGTTGAGTTGTGAGGGTGAGGGGTGATGGTGAGCAGTGACGGTGAGTGGTTGTTGTGAGGGTGAGTGGTGAGGGTGAGTGGTGAGGGTGAGTGGCAGTTGTAAGTGGTGATTGGTGAGTGGTGAGGGTGAGTGGTGAGCGTGAGTGGTGAGTGGTGAGGGTGAGTGGTGATTGGTGAGGGTGTGATTGGTGAGGATGAGTGGTGAGTGCTGAGGGTGCGTGGTAAGGGTGAGTGGTGAGCGGTAAGGGTGAGTGGTTGTTGTGAGGGTGAGTGGTGAGGGTGAGTGGTGAGTGGTGAGGGTGAGTGGTTGTTGTGAGGGTGAGTGGTGAAGGTGAGTGGTAAGGTTGAGTGGTCATGTTGAGTGGTGAGGGTTAGTGGAGAGTGGTGAGGGTGAGTGGTGAGTAGTGCGGGTGAGTGGTGGTTGTGACGGTGAGTGGTGAGGGTGGGTGGTGAGGCTGAATGGTGAGTTGAATGGTGAGAGTGAGTGGTGAGGGAGAGTGGGGAGGGTGAGTGGTGAGGGTGAGTGTTGAATAGTGAGTGGTGATGGTGAGTAGTAAGGGTGAGTGGTTAGGGGTGAGTGGTGGGGATGAGTGGTGAGGGTGAGTGGTGAGGGTCAGTGGTGAGGATGAGTGGTGAGGGTGAGTGGCGGTTGTGAATGGTGATTAGTGAGGGGTGAGTGGTGAGGGCGAGCGTGAGTGGTGAGCGGTGAGGGTGAGCAGTGAGGGTGAGTGGTGATTGGTTAGGGTGTGATTGATGAGGATGAGTGGTGAGTGGTGAGGGTGAGTGGTTGTTGTGAGGGTGAGTGGTGATTAGTGAGTGGTGAGGGTGAGTCGTAATGGTGAGTGGTGAGCGTGAGTGGTGAGGGTGAGTGGTTAGGGTGAGTAGTGAGGGTGAGGCGTGAGTTGTGAGCGTGACTGGTGAGTGGTGAGAGTGAGTGGCGAGGGTGAGTGGTGAGGGAGAGTGGTGAGTGGTGAGTGTGGTGAGTGGTGAGGGTGAGTAGTGAGTGGTGAGCGTGAGTGGTGGGGGTGAGTGGTGAGTGGTGAGGGTGAGTGGTGAGTGGTGAGGGTGAGTGGTGATTGGTGAGGGTGTGATTGGTGAGGATGAGTAGTGATTAGTGAGGGTGAGTGGTGAGGGTGAGTGGTGAGGGTGAGGGTGAGTGGTGAGGGTGAGTGGCGGTTGTGAGTGGTGATTAGTTAGGGGTGAGTGGTGAGGGTGAGTGGTGAGTGGTGAGGGTGAGTGGTGAGGGTGAGTGCTGAGGGTGAGTGGCGGTTGTGAGTGGTGATTAGTGAGTGGTGATGGTGAGTGGTGAGCGTGAGTGGTGAGGGTGCGTGGTGAGCGTGAGTGGTGAGGGGTGATTGGTGAGGTTGTGATGGGTGAGGATGAGTGGTGAGTAGTGAGGGTGAGTGGTGAGGGTGAGTGGTGGTTGTGAGTGGTGATTAACACGCGACGCTGAGGTAAATTCATCAAAGTTTCACGTTCTCTTCACTCCCCCCCACCCCAATGTGTGCACAGGGTCGATAGATAATAAAATGATAGCGATTAGACAGTATTATTGTAGCGCGGGGGGGGGGGGGGGTGACGGCCACAGCACCCAGCCTTGGCCGGGTGGGCAATCTAGGCGAGGCCGGAGGCTCTGCACGGTACTAGGCCTCGACACCCCACCCGTGTCAGGCGACGACTTTGTGTTATAAACTCGATATACCCAGCGTTGCTCAGGGGGAAAATACATTTAAAATCTTCTGAAAACTTTAAAACATAACATACCAATGAAAATACAACTGTGTAATTTAAAATGTAAAACCGACCGCGCCAAGAATCGATTCTCTGAATCGCGCAAAGGAATCGAAGGTTGTAGATTCATTTAGAATCGCCCTGTTCCCGTTTAATATAAGTTGGTTATAGAGTTGATATAAACTGCTACGAATGGGAAATATCCGGCGTTGACCGGGGCAAAAATATAATGGTGAGGGTGTGATTGGTAAGGATGAGTAGTGAGGGTGTGATTGGTGAGGATGAGTAGTGAGGGTGAGTGGTGATTAGTGAGTGGTGAGGGTGAGTGGTGAGTTGTGAGGGTGAGCGGTGATTGGTGAGGGTGTTATTTGTGAGGATGAGTGGTGAATAGTGAGGGTAAGTGGTGAGGGTGAGTGGCGGTTATGAGTGGTGATTAGTGAGGGGTGAGTGGTGAGCGTGAGTGGTGAGTGGTGAGGGTGAGTGGTGAGGGTGAGCAGTGAGGGTGAGTGGTGATTGGTCAGGGTGTGATTGGTGAGGATGAGTGGTGAGTGGTGAGTGGTAAGAGTGAGTGGTGAGGGGTGAGAGATTGGTTAGTGGTGAGGGTGAGTGGTGAGGGTGAGTGGTAAGGTTCAGTGGTGATGTTGAGTGGTGAGGGTTAGTGGAGAGTGGTGAGGGTTAGTGGTGAGTGGTGATTGGTCAGTGGTGATTGGTGAGGATGAGTGGTGAGTAGTGCAGGTGAGTGGTGAGGGTGAGTGGTGGTTGTGTTGGTGAGTGGTGAGGCTGAATGGTTAGTTGAATGGTGAGAGTGAGTGGTGAGGGAGAGTGGGGAGTGGTGAGGGTGAGTGGTGAGGGTGAGTGGTGAGGGTGAGTGGTGAGGGAGAGTGGTGAGGGTGAGTGGTGAGTGTGGTGAGCGTGAGTGGTGGGGGTGAGTGATGAGGGTGAGTGGTGATTGGATCAGGGTGTTATTCGTGAGGATGAGTGGTGAGTGGTGAGGGTGAGTGGTGAGGGTGAGTGGTGGTTGTGTGTGGTAATTAGTGAGGGGTGAGTGGTGAGGGTGAGCATGAGTGGTGAGGTTGAGTTGTGAGGGTGAGCGGTGACGGTGAGCAGTGAGGGTGAGTGGTTGTTGTAAGTGGTGATTGGTGAGTGGTGAGGGTGAGTGGTGAGCGTGAGTGGTGAGTGGTGAGGGTGAGTGGTGATTGGTGAGGGTGTGATTGGTGAGGATGAGTGGTGAGTGCTGAGGGTGCGTGGTAAGGGTGAGTGGTGAGCGGTAAGGGTGAGTGGTTGTTGTGAGGGTGAGTGGTGAGGGTGAGTGGTGAGGGTGAGTGGTGAGTGGTGAGGGTGAGTGGCGAGGGTGACTGGTGAGGGAGAGTGGTGAGGGTGAGTGATGAGTGTGGTGAGTGGTGAGGGTGAGTGGTTGTTGTGAGGGTGAGTGGTGAGGGTGAGTGGTAAGGTTGAGTGGTCATGTTGAGTGGTGAGGGTTAGTGGAGAGTGGTGAGGGTGAGTGGTGAGTAGTGCGGGTGAGTGGTGGTTGTGACGGTGAGTGGTGAGGGTGAGTGGTGAGGCTGAATGGTGAGTTTAATGGTGAGAGTGAGTGGTGAGGGAGAGTGGGGAGGGTGAGTGGTGAGGGTGAGTGGTGAATAGTGAGTGGTGAGGGTAAGTGGTGATGGTGAGTAGTGAGGGTGAGTGATTAGGGGTGAGTGGTGGGGATGAGTGGTGAGGGTGAGTGGTGAGGGTCAGTGGTGAGGATGAGTGGTGAGGGTGAGTGGCGGTTGTGAATGGTGATTAGTGATGGGTGAGTGGTGAGGGCGAGCGTGAGTGGTGAGCGGTGAGGGTGAGCAGTGAGGGTGAGTGGTGTTGGTTAGGGTGTGATTGATGAGGATGAGTGGTGAGTGGTGAGGGTGAGTGGTTGTTGTGAGGGTGAGTGGTGATTAGTGAGTGGTGAGGGTGAGTCGTAATGGTGAGTGGTGAGCGTGAGTGGTGTGGGTGAGTGGTGAGCGTGAGTGGTGAGGGTGTGATTGGTGAGGATGAGAGGTGAGTAGTGAGGGTGAGTGGTGAGGGTGAGTGGCGGTTGTGAGTGGCGGTTGTGAGTGGTGATTAGTGAGTGGTCAGGGTGAGTGGTGAGGGTGAGTGGTGAGCGTAAATGGTGTACACTTGGCGACACGTAAGCAAGTTTTTTTAAAAATGGGAATAGGGTGAGTGGTGGTTGTGAGGGTGAGTGAGGGTGAGTGGTGAGTGGTTAGGGTGAGTAGTGAGGGTGAGGCATGAGTTGTGAGCATGACTGGTGAGTGGTGAGAGTGAGTGGCGAGGGTGAGTGGTGAGGGAGAGTGGTGAGTGGTGAGTGTGGTGAGTGGTGAGGGTGAGTAGTGATTGGTGAGGGTGTGATTGGTGAGGATGAGTAGTGATTAGTGAGGGTGAGTGGTGAGGGTGAGTGGCAGTTGTGAGTGGTGATTAGTTAGGGGTGAGTGGTGAGGGTGAGCGTGAGTGGTGAGTGGTGAGGGTGAGTGCTGAGGGTGAGTGCTGAGGGTGAGTGGCGGTTGTGAGTGGTGATTAGTGAGTGGTGATGGTGAGTGGTGAGCGTGAGTGGTGAGGGTGAGTGGTGAGCGTGAGTGGTGAGGGTGAGTGGTGATTGGTGAGGTTGTGATGGGTGAGGATGAGTGGTGAGTAGTGAGGGTGAGTGGTGAGGGTGAGTGGCGGTTGTGAGTGGCAGTTGTGAGTGGTGATTAGTGAGTGGTGAGGGTGAGTGGTGAGCGTGAGTGGTGAGTGGTGAGGGTGAGTGGTGGTTGTGAGTGGTGATTAACACGCGACGCTGAGGTAAATTCATCAAAGTTTCACGTTCTCTTCACTCCCCCCCACCCCAATGTGTGCATAGGGTCGATAGATAATAAAATGATAGCGATTAGACAGTATTATTGTAGCGCGGGGGGGGGGGGGGGGGGGTGACGGCCACAGCACCCAGCCTTGGCCGGGTGGGCAATCTAGGCGAGGCCGGAGGCTCTGCACGGTACTAGGCCTCGACACCCCACCCGTGTCAGGCGACGACTTTGTGTTATAAACTCGATATACCCAGCGTTGCTCAGGGGGAAAATACATTTAAAATCTTCTGAAAACTTTAAAACATAACATACCAATGAAAATACAACTGTGTAATTTAAAATGTAAAACCGACCGCGCCAAGAATCGATTCTCTGAATCGCGGAAAGGAATCGAAGGTTGTAGATTCATTTAGAATCGCCCTGTTCCCGTTTAATATAAGTTGGTTATAGAGTTGATATAAACTGCTACGAATGGGAAATATCCGGCGTTGACCGGGGCAATAATATAATGGTGAGGGTGTGATTGGTAAGGATGAGTAGTGAGGGTGTGATTGGTGAGGATGAGTAGTGAGGGTGAGTGGTGATTAGTGAGTGGTGAGGGTGAGTTGTGAGGGTGAGCGGTGATTGGTGAGGGTGTTATTGGTGAGGATGAGTGGTGAATAGTGAGGGTAAGTGGTGAGGGTGAGTGGCGGTTATGAGTGGTGATTAGTGAGGGGTGAGTGGTGAGCGTGAGTGGTGAGTGGTGAGGGTGAGTGGTGAGGGTGAGCAGTGAGGGTGAGTGGTGATTGGTCAGGGTGTGATTGGTGAGGATGAGTGGTGAGTGGTGAGTGGTAAGAGTGAGTGGTGAGGGGTGAGAGATTGGTTAGTGGTGAGGGTGAGTGGTGAGGGTGAGTGGTAAGGTTCAGTGGTGATGTTGAGTGGTGAGGGTTAGTGGAGAGTGGTGAGGGTTAGTGGTGAGTGGTGATTGGTCAGTGGTGATTGGTGAGGATGAGTGGTGAGTAGTGCGGGTGAGTGGTGAGGGTGAGTGGTGGTTGTGATGGTGAGTGGTGAGGCTGAATGGTGAGTTGAATGGTGAGAGTGAGTGGTGAGGGAGAGTGGTGAGGGTGAGTGGTGAGGGTGAGTGGTGGTTGTGTGTGGTGATTAGTGAGGGGTGAGTGGTGAGGGTGAGCATGAGTGGTGAGGTTGAGTTGTGAGGGTGAGCGGTGACGGTGAGCAGTGAGGGTGAGTGGTTGTTGTGAGGGGTGAGTGGTGAGGGTGAGTGGTGAGGGTGAGTGGCAGTTGTAAGTGGTGATTGGTGAGTGGTGAGGGTGAGTGGTGAGCGTGAGTGGTGAGTGGTGAGGGTGAGTGGTGATTGGTGAGGGTGTGATTGGTGAGGATGAGTGGTGAGTGCTGAGGGTGCGTGGTAAGGGTGAGTGGTGAGCGGCAAAGGTGAGTGGTTGTTGTGAGGGTGAGTGGTGAGGGTGAGTAGTGAGGGTGAGTGGTTAGGGGTGAGTGGTGGGGATGAGTGGTGAGGGTGAGTGGTGAGGGTCAGTGGTGAGGATGAGTGGTGAGGGTGAGTGGCGGTTGTGAATGGTGATTAGTGAGGGGTGAGTGGTGAGGGCGAGCGTGTGTGGTGAGCAGTGAGGGTGAGCAGTGAGGGTGAGTGGTGATTGGTTAGGGTGTGATTGATGAGGATGAGTGGTGAGTGGTGAGGGTGAGTGGTTGTTGTGAGGGTTAGTGGTGATTAGTGAGTGGTGAGGGTGAGTCGTAATGGTGAGTGGTGAGCGTGAGTGGTGAGTGTGAGTGGTGAGCGTGAGTGGTGAGGGTGTGATTGGTGAGGATGAGAGGTGAGTAGTGAGGGTAAGTGGTGAGGGTGAGTGGCGGTTGTGAGTGGCGGTTGTGAATGGTGATTAGTGAGTGGTCAGGGTGAGTGGTGAGGGTGAGTGGTGAGCGTGAATGGTGAGTGTGAGGGTGAGCGGTGAGGGTGAGCGGTGAGGGTGAGTGGTGGTTGTGTGTGGTGATTAGTGAGGGGTGAGTGGTGAGGGTGAGCATGAGTGGTGAGGTTGAGTTGTGAGGGTGAGGGGTGATGGTGAGCAGTGAGGGTGAGTGGTTGTTGTGAGGGTGAGTGGTGAGGGTGAGTGGTGAGGGTGAGTGGCAGTTGTAAGTGGTGATTGGTGAGTGGTGAGGGTGAGTGGTGAGCGTGAGTGGTGAGTGGTGCGGGTGAGTGGTGATTGGTGAGGGTGTGATTGGTGAGGATGAGTGGTGAGTGCTGAGGTTGCGTGGTAAGGGTGAGTGGTGAGCGGTAAGGGTGATTGGTTGTTGTGAGGGTGAGTGGTGAGGGTGAGTGGTGAGGGTGAGTGGTGAGTGGTGAGGGTGAGTGGCGGTTGTGAGTGGTAATTAGTGAGTGGTGAGGGTGAGTGGCGAAGGTGACTGGTGAGGGAGAGTGGTGAGGGTGAGTGATGAGTGTGGTGAGTGTGAGGGTGAGTGGTTGTTGTGAGGGTGAGTGGTGAAGGTGAGTGGTAAGTTTGAGTGGTCATGTTGAGTGGTGAGGGTTAGTGGAGAGTGGTGAGGGTGAGTGGTGAGTAGTGCGGGTGAGTGGTGGTTGTGACGGTGAGTGGTGAGGGTGGGTGGTGAGGCTGAATGGTGAGTTGAATGGTGAGAGTGAGTGGTGAGGGAAAGTGGGGAGTTGTGAGGGTGAGTGGTGAGGGTGAGTGGTGGTTGTGTGTGGTGATTAGTGAGGGGTGAGTGGTGAGGGTGAGCATGAGTGGTGAGGTTGAGTTGTGAGGGTGAGCGGTGACGGTGAGCAGTGAGGGTGAGTGGTTGTTGTGAGGGTGAGTGGTGAGGGTGAGTGGTGAGGGTGAGTGGCAGTTGTAAGTGGTGATTGGTGAGTGGTGAGGGTGAGTGGTGAGCGTGAGTGGTGAGTGGTGAGGGTGAGTGGTGATTGGTGAGGGTGTGATTGGTGAGGATGAGTGGTGAGTGCTGAGGGTGCGTGGTAAGGGTGAGTGGTGAGCGGTAAAGGTGAGTGGTTGTTGTGAGGGTGAGTGGTGATGGTGAGTAGTGAGGGTGAGTGGTTAGGGGTGAGTGGTGGGGATGAGTGGTGAGGGTGAGTGGTGAGGGTCAGTGGTGAGGATGAGTGGTGAGGGTGAGTGGCGGTTGTGAATGGTGATTAGTGAGGGGTGAGTGGTGAGGGCGAGCGTGTGTGGTGAGCGGTGAGGGTGAGCAGTGAGGGTGAGTGGTGATTGGTTAGGGTGTGATTGATTAGGATGAGTGGTGAGTGGTGAGGGTGAGTGGTTGTTGTGAGGGTGAGTGGTGATTAGTGAGTGGTGAGGGTGAGTCGTAATGGTGAGTGGTGAGCGTGAGTGGTGAGTGTGAGTGGTGAGCGTGAGTGGTGAGGGTGTGATTGGTGAGGATGAGAGGTGAGTAGTGAGGGTGAGTGGTGAGGGTGAGTGGCGGTTGTGAGTGGCGGTTGTGAATGGTGATTAGTGAGTGGTCAGGGTGAGTGGTGAGGGTGAGTGGTGAGCGTGAATGGTGAGTGGTGAGGGTGAGCGGTGAGGGTGAGCGGTGAGGGTGAGTGGTGGTTGTGTGTGGTGATTAGTGAGGGGTGAGTGGTGAGGGTGAGCATGAGTGGTGAGGTTGAGTTGTGAGGGTGAGGGGTGATGGTGAGCAGTGAGGGTGAGTGGTTGTTGTGAGGGTGAGTGGTGAGGGTGAGTGGTGAGGGTGAGTGGCAGTTGTAAGTGGTGATTGGTGAGTGGTGAGGGTGAGTGGTGAGCGTGAGTGGTGAGTGGTGAGGGTGAGTGGTGATTGGTGAGGGTGTGATTGGTGAGGATGAGTGGTGAGTGCTGAGGGTGCGTGGTAAGGGTGAGTGGTGAGCGGTAAGGGTGAGTGGTTGTTGTGAGGGTGAGTGGTGAGGGTGAGTGGTGAGGGTGAGTGGTGAGTGGTGAGGGTGAGTGGCGGTTGTGAGTGGTGATTAGTGAGTGGTGAGGGTGAGTGGCGAGGGTGACTGGTGAGGGAGAGTGGTGAGGGTGAGTGATGAGTGTGGTGAGTGGTGAGGGTGAGTGGTTGTTGTGAGGGTGAGTGGTGAAGGTGAGTGGTAAGGTTGAGTGGTCATGTTGAGTGGTGAGGGTTAGTGGAGAGTGGTGAGGGTGAGTGGTGAGTAGTGCGGGTGAGTGGTGGTTGTGACGGTGAGTGGTTGAGGGGTGGGTGTGAGGCTGAATGGTGAGTTGAATGGTGAGAGTGAATGGTGAGGGAGAGGTGGGGAGGGTGAGTGGTGAGGGTGAGTGGTGAATAGTGAGTGGTGAGGGTAAGTGGTGATGGTGAGTAGTGAGGGTGAGTGGTTAGGGGTGAGTGGTGAGGGTGAGTGGTGAGGGTCAGTGGTGAGGATGAGTGGTGAGGGTGAGTGGGCGGGTTGTGAATGGTGATTAGTGAGGGGTGAGTGGTGAGGGCGAGCGTGAGTGGTTAGCGGTGAGGGTGAGCAGTGAGGGTGAGTGGTGATTGGTTAGGGTGTGATTGATGAGGATGAGTGGTGAGTGGTGAGGGTGAGTGGTTGTTGTGAGGGTGAGTGGTGATTAGTGAGTGGTGAGGGTGAGTCGTAATGGTGAGTGGTGAGCGTGAGTGGGTGAGGGTGAGTGGTGAGGGTGAATGGCGGTTGTGAGTGGCGGTTGTGAGTGGTGATTAGTGAGTGGTCAGGGTGAGTGGTGAGGGTGAGTGGTGAGCGTGAATGGTGAGTGGTGAGGGTGAGCGGTGAGGGTGAGCGGTGAGCGTGAGTGGTGTACACGACACGTAAGCAAGTTTTTTTTAAAATGGGAATAGGGTGAGTGGTGGTTGTGAGGGTGAGTGAGGGTGAGTGGTTAGGGTGAGTAGTGAGGGTGAGGCGTGAGTTGTGAGCATGACTGGTGAGTGGTGAGAGTGAGTGGCGAGGGTGAGTGGTGAGGGAGAGTGGTGAGTGGTGAGTGTGGTAAGTGGTCAGGGGTGAGTAGTGAGTGGTGAGCATGAGTGGTGGGGGTGAGTGGTGAGTGGTGAGGGTGAGTGGTGATTGGTGAGGGTGTGATTGGTGAGGATGAGTAGTGATTAGTGAGGGTAAGTGGTGAGGGTGAGTGGCAGTTGTGAGTGGTGATTAGTTAGGGGTGAGTGGTGAGGGTGAGCGTGAGTGGTGAGTGTGTGAGGGTGAGTGCTGAGGGTGAGTGCTGAGGGTGAGTGGCGGTTGTGATTGGTGATTAGTGAGTGGTGATGGTGAGTGGTGAGCGTGAGTGTGAGGGTGAGTTGGTGAGCGTGAGTGGTGAGGGTGAGTGGTGATGGTGAGGTTGTGATGGTGAGGATGAGTGGTGAGTAGTGAGGGTGAGTGGTGAGGGTGAGTGTCGTTGTGAGTGGCAGTT